>NC_081411.1:804638969-804886469 GCF_030272615.1 Cryptomeria japonica
TACAACCAACTAAGAATGTCTATGTCTTTAGTTTCATCCGCAAGTGTTCCAACTCTAACAAATGCTCCATCAAACTTTCAACTGATTTCTCTAAGATCCTTGGTTGAACATTTGTAGTCTTTCCATATGATTTAGGTGAAAGTGGTAAGTTATGCAAAGAATACTTTCCCATTCCTTCATCATTTAGTTTGAGATTTTTCTTAGAGGTTTCCCATAATTTTTCTTGAATTTATTTGGTGGGATAGACTAATTCTCTATTATGTGGAACTCTTGCATCTTGTGCTGGTTTCAAATTATTGTAATATTGACTGGAGTCTGTGACTATAGTAACTTCTTGTCCATTATGAGGAAAATTAACACACTAGTGGTATGTAGAAGGAACTGCTTGCATGTCAGGAATCCATGGTCTTACCAAAAGAATATTATAAGATAAATTCAAGTCCAGAACTTGGCACAATGTATGTCTTTCCACAGCTCCTATGTTTATTGGTAACACCACAGTCCCTTTAGAAGAACGTTCTTCCTCATCATACACCTTGATAGTTATTTGCTTCTTTGGATCTACTGCATTTTCTAAATATCCCAAAGCCTTTATTAAACTTAATGCACAAATATTTAAGCCAGCTCCACCATTTATGAGTACACATTTGACATAGGTTTTATGAATGATGACTTCAACATGTAAGGGAACATTGTGAGGGTGTTGCAAGGATGTGTTATCATTTTCAGAAAAAGGATAAGCAATGAGGGGCTATGAGGTATCCCACCATGTTTCATAATTTATCCACATCCAGGTCTTTTGAAACTATTATTTCCATTAGAGCTTTCTCCAATATTTCCTTATGCATAGGTTAAACTTTTAGGAGCTCCAAAATTGATATTCAAGCGGGTATCTTTTGCAATTGTTCCACTAATTTGTATTGTCTTGAAGTGGATGTTGATTTGTTTGTTATACCCAGAAATGTAACCTTCACTTTGTTTCTAGTAATAACATTGACCAGTTCTAAAGGTGCATTATCTTTAACAATGATGACACCACATCATCATATGTGTAAGTGTAGTTTACTTTAGCTTTGCCTTTGTCATCTTTTGATTTAGATTGTTCACCCTTTTCATAGTTTAGAAGTGGAGTTTTGAATGCTAGATGTGATTAATTCATCTTATGACCATCCACTGTAATAGTTCCATTATCAATTAAATTTTGAATAAGGTGCTTCAATCTTTGACGATCATTGGTTTGGTGTCCTTTGTTTTGATGATAATTGCAAAAATGATTGTCATTCCACCAATTAGGTTTGACTTGAGGTTCATAATTTCTTGCTTCTAGTAAGGTAATCAATTTATTTGCAAGAAGAGTTTTCAAAGTTGATTCCAAGGGTTCCCCATTTTTTGCGAATTTCTTGTGAGGATTGGGGAAGAAAGACTTGGATTTACTATTCTCTTGATTTTTGTTGTTTGGTACATGACTTGATAAGTTTTAGATTGATTGTTGTTTGGTAGAATTGCCATCGTCATTCCTATTCTTTGACCAAAATTTAGGTTTGTCATTGTTATTGTTGTTGTTGTTGTAGGAATTGTTGTAAGATTTTAACTCTCATTTCTTTACCATTGAATCTTCTATCTTTAGACCATTTTCAATCATTTTAGCAAAAGGAGGAAATTGTATTTTAAGATGGTAACTCATTTCGTTGATAAGGTTGTCAATAAATATGTCCATTTTGTCTTGATCGGGTACATCTCTTGGATATCTATTGAACATTCATTTCCATCGTTGTAAAATGACCATGAAAGGTTCACCATTCTTTTTCTTGACATTACATAAATCTAGCATTGTTATCTCATTTCTTATATTGTAAGAGTATTGTGAGATAAATTTGTTCACAAGTTCTTCAAAAGATTTAATTCTAGATGGTAGTCTTGAAAACCATTCCATTGATTGTCCATTTAAGTTTCTAGGGAATAGACGCATCGGGTAAGTTTCATCATTTGCAAATTACATACTCATAGTGCAAAATTCCCTAATCTGATCTTGAGGATCAGATTTTCCATCATATTTATCATATTTAGGGATGTCACAATGTTGTGGGAATGGTATCATGTTTAAACTTTTGTCAAAAGGATATGGGTAGATATCCTCTAGAGAATATTTCTTGGAACTCATTCCATTCTGCATATGTTGCATTTGTTGTTGTAAGGTTTGCATTTGTTGAGCGAGAGTTAACAAAGGATTATCAATACGGGTTCTCCTTGTATCTTCATAAGTTATTCTGCCACCATGCTCTCTTCTTGTATCATAATTGTCTTTTCTTGTTTTATCTCTTCTTGTTTCCTCATGATTTACTTGATTTACATCCTTGTTATTTGGATCATCAGTGTTTTGATTGTTACTCATCTCTGCTTCTTGTTTCAAACTTTCTATGTTAAAGTCTTGTGGCAATTTAGCTCCTGATTTGCCAACATTAGAAGGTATTTTTCCTTTTGTTTCTCCAATAAATTTTTGTTAGTTTGTCAAATTTAAAATCTTGTTCAAGGTCTCTAATGGTGTTATTCACCACTTCTTCATCAACATCTGTGTATCCAAAAGTTTGAAAAATTGAATTTTTTCTTCCATTTGTTTTTGTTGTTTTTTGAATTGGTCGTATTGAGCTCTAGTCCAAACTGGCATGTGATTGATTCAAAAACTTCCCAAGTTTTGACCTTCTAAAATGCAACTCAATAAGTGATCATTGGTTTAGGAAGATAAGCTTTGTTGATTTTACCACTGTTATTAGTGTGTTGTGATAAAGCATCTTGTTGTTGAAAGGCACATGCTTGCAAAAGTTCTCTATCAAATTCTGACCTGTAACCACGTAAATAGTGATGAAAATGGTGTAGGAATGTCCTATGTTTTAATAAGATCTTGTGATTGATATACAAGAATCTTATCCTTCATAGTAGCCTTATAACTGGGTTTTCTTTTATTAAGGCAATATTTAAAAGTCATATAAGCATATGATGGTTTAAAAGTTTATTTGATTCCAATGCAAGTGCAATCTTTATTTTGATATAACCTAGGTTCAAATAGGAATGATATATCCAAGATAATGAACAAAGGTTGATATGATCAAGTTTCGTGATAAAGGATTTGATATATCCTGATGAGAAACTGATAATGATGTTGATTTTTGCACTTGAGATGGTTGAATCACTAACTTGTTGAATGTTTTATGCTTATGAAAACCTTTGGAAATATCCTGTTGGATTGGTAACCTGATTATTTGACTAGTTTGAAGACCTATGATAGTTTTTTGCTCAATTCAGACTGATGATTTTTCAATTTTTTGACCATTTTTTTTAGAATGTTTTTGTAGACACAAAAGACACAATGTTTTGAAAAATAAAATGCACAAGCAAGCAAGAATCCTATGGTAGGCCGAGACAATAATTGTTGAATCTCACATGGGGTTTCCCCTGAGGCTACACTATTCAAAGTGGATATTTAGGTGCTTGACCCCATTGGCTCCACCCTCGACACTCACTTCTTTGGGGCAACCAAGCACCAGTTTCCATGAAAACTCCCCATGGAAAATTTCACATCTCTACTAAGAACCGTATGTGTGTGAACCGCTTCAAAGGTCCAACCTCCTGCGCCAACAACTAGAAGGATTTTGGCAGCTAGATACAAATGGTTTTTAGTAAGGGCTTTCGGTCATGTGGCCATACATGTGACACTTTACATTTTGTAAATACAAAAGGTTTCCATCCTATAGAGGTTACGCTCCATAGGGTTTATGGGGAAGCATAGTCTTGGTATGAACTAATCAACACATGTTGTCTATGACTTTTGTCACAGACATAATTTATTTAGAGTGGATCAGAAGCACTCGGTATTAGCCTGTTTCCACTTGGGTCATTCCCCTCTCACTGGCCCCCTCAAGGCAACTCAGGAAGGCAGACCTTCTAAAGATTGCACATAAAAGAAAGTATGTCTAGTTTTCTGAACACCGTATGAGGGTGAGAGCATACTTGCCTACTACTTCAACAAACATGGAAGAGTTAGGTTTATTTTAAGCCTTCTAAGAATCTATGTGCAACTACTTTAAGGAAAACACTCAAATGCAAGTTGCATGCTATTCATTATTCTCCTAGTTAGGCTAGATGAAATAAGAATGATCTTTTACTTGAAAAACCCCTTAATTTAGCTAAAAGAGGAAATGCATGAAATTTGCTCAAATCAACCATGAATGAAGATAAGTTAGTAATTTTTCAAAAAAATTGTCTTGGGTGGACAAACCTGCAAAAGTATGGTAGTTGACAAATTGTTAAAATTTACCTTTGCAAATTATATGTTTGACATGGCAGAGCATATGCCTGAATGAATAATAAAAGTGCTACCTTGAAAACAAAAGTGCTAACCCGCATTACAAAAATGCTAACCTACGTTACAAAAGCACTAACATACGTTTACAAAATCGCTAACCTGCATTACAAAAGTGCCAACATGCGTTACAAAAGCTCTAACCTACGTAACAAAAACACTAACCTGCATTTCAAAAGCGCTAACCCGCATTTCAAAAGTGCTAACCTGCATTTCAAAAGCGCTAACCTATAAGATGAATATGCTTCCAAATTTCACACAGGCATGAAACTGAATTATAAATGCATTAAATTGATTTTTACGAGAATTAGAGAGGATATTAGAAGGATATGTGCGAGGACTCAGCCCCACGGTGGGTGCCAAAAATGTTGAGGCTAAAGTTGAACTCCAAAGAAATATCCTGAAACTTGTTAGTCCATCATAAAATATAAAAAAGAAAGCTATAGGAAACTTAACTTCAACCAATGAAGTAACATGAAATAAACAAGATTATACCTTCCATGATTTACACCTCATTGTGTCCTACCTCCACTGTTCCTAGTTGTAGATAATTTGCTTTCAGACAAGTACTGGTAGCTTCCAAGATGGCATATGAAGAATGGACTGATAGTTAACTGATACTATGATATGCATATGCAAATGATTTAAGCTAACATGATATTAAACTATGATAAGAATTCTAAAATTGCTAATTGCTTCAAACTCAAACTCATAGATGCAAGATAAAAACTCCTAGAATGACTATATGATTAACTATTAGTTTCAAAATGGCTTAAGAGACTTCTTTTTATAGATTTTTGAGTGCATGAGCTTAAGTGGCAGAGATCAACAACCATGACTGAATCTTGCAAATTGGATGGATATGAGCAAGATGTTGAAGGTTGAGAGAAAGGGGGAAGGAGAAGACAAGTGTCACTCATCTCACCTTGACCGAGTTGAAGACTTGAGAGGGTATAGGATATAGTTGGAGAAGATGTAGGAATGAGAAGACAAGTGGACTCAAGCACTCCTAAGATATAGGGATGTTGGAGAGAATATAGAAGAAATTTAGGAAATATGTGTACGTACACAATATTTCATTTATTTTGGAAGTTGGAGATAAGTGAATAATAAATGATTTAATTTAATTTAATTTTGATGAATCAATTAAGCCACTTGATGGATGAGTTGGCAAAGAAGAAGTGATGTGGAGAATGAAAGGTGAGTTGGAAAAGGGATTAAATAATTAAGAAATTATTTAATGAATGAGACTATAGGATAGTAGATAGAGGAATAATTGAATATTAGATATTTAATTGATTGACTAGAAGAAAAGGATATAACAAATTAATTAATAATTTTTTTTTAATTAAATTAATTAATAGAAGTACATGAAATAAATTAAATAAATTAATCTTTTCAAATTAACTATTTAATAGAAGAATAATTATTAAATAAATATAAAATATTTATTTAATTGCTCATAGCCAATTTTGATCATCTTATCACTATTATATCAAGGCTATATTGATTTATTGAGCAATCAACATATCAAGAGCATAACAAATAGAATTTGGGTGCATTCTATTTGAAGGTTATCAAGGTGAATGAAGATAATTGAGGTATGCATTTGATTTATTTCTATTTCTTATGTTATTTTGCTTCAATATATTTTTATCATCTTTATTTCTCAATGCCTTATGGGACCTATGTCAATGTTCTAACCTTTTATGATTAATTTTTCATGGGCATTGAAGCTGTAGATTACATTCTTGGGCCCTGACTATGAAAAGGGTGCTCTATTTCACAAAATGGAACATTTTTTACATATAGTTGTACCTATTTTTCAATAATTTGCACCTTTGTTTCACATATCTATGCCTTTATTGCAATAAATTGTAGCGCTTCTATTGCTCAAAACTACACTTTGGTTGCCAAATTTGTGATTCTATCCAAAATATTTGGCTTAAGAAATTAGAGTAATTATTAGGGGTTTTGAGATAATTTAATTGGATTGATCTAAATTTTTACATCTCTCTAAAACTCTATTTTTGCAGGTTATCTAAATTCTTGAATAAAAAACTATGGGTTTTTAGGTTTTTTTAGATCATCTTTAACTTAGAGGGTATGTGCAGGATCATGGTGTGCCAAAACAGGCCCTTAAGTGGCAATGAAATTTCAAAAAATCAGAGTTATGCAACTTGACATGAAAAATTGAATAAGTTATGAACATTATTTTTAAAATATGTAAGAAGAAAATGTATAGAAAATTGAATGTAGTTTCTAAGCTACTAGTTGTTTTTTGAAAAAAAAAAATCCTATTTGATGAAAATTTCAAATTTCAATGCAGTGGTACAAAAATTTCAAGAAAAACATAAGAAGTAGGTGTATGTCTGACCACCCTAATCATAATCAAATCATAATATTTTTTTATAAGATTTATAATATAAGTATCAGACTCATGTCCAGACGTGACACCTATTTTTTTATAATTTTTTATAAAGTAAATAATTATTTATGAATTATTTACTACAACTTTTCAGAAATTCAGAAACTCCTACGTTTGACAACCTTAACTTGGTCAAAAACTTATGAAATTCATTTTTTAAAATTTTTTTCCTATAGTAGACGAGGCATAGGATGTGACGCATGTTTTGGATTCAAAAACTTTTATGCGGTTTGAAAGTTATGAGTGTTTTTTAATTAGTCTATCAATCAGGACTTTTGTCAGAATTCAATTAAAAAATAAATAATAATTATTTATTAAAGTCTAAATAAGACAAGATTTATATTGTTGGAACGCTAACAACGTCCTTAAAAAACCCTTTTCGTTTTATCAATTTTGGCTATTAAAAAAGTTGTCAGCCACCAATGTAAAGTCTGGAAAATCAAGGAATACTAAAAACCACGTGTTTTCAGTTGACTTTCCAGGCTTGTCACTTCCAAGCCAAATCCCAAAGAAAACCCGAACGAAAAGATGGAGGGAAAAATTTATGTTTTAAAATCGGATATCCGTTTTTGAAAAAATAAAAGAAATATATTTTAGTAAATTGGGCATAACGTTTGCGTTTTAGATCAAAATTTTGATTTTTTATAGGCGTTGGAAAGGTAATTATGAGCTCTATGATATGGAATAGGTAGATTTTAAATTATTTGTTTTAAAAAATAATTATAATTCATTTAAATTTATCCTTCATTTTTAAAACATAAAAAACTCATGACTTTTTCATATGATTTCCCTATTGCATGAATTTTTGTAACAATCATCTCAAAATAAACTAAATAAGTAATTAAATTAATAATAGAAAATTTATGAATTTTATTGAGTTCAATAAATTTTAATAAACCATTTTATCTATGTTTGTTCCTTTCTCCACCTCTCTCTCCTAAACCTATCACCACCTGTTTGTTTCTTCCTCCCTCTCTTTTGTCCATATTTATACATCTCTCTCTAGACCTATATCTCTAACTGTCATTTAATTCCTCATTCATTCTCTCAAGCTCTACAAGGTGCTTATATTTCTACCTCTTCATAACTTCCTCCTCTATGTCACTCTCTCTTCCCTAAGATCTAGACTAGTCTCTCTGCATTTCCTTCTCATCTCTAGCAACAAAATTCAGAGGGGACAATGAGAGGCATAGGGAAGTATCAAAAAAAGGAGAGGGGGAGAGAGTTGAGAAGGAGAGATTAATTAGGGGGAAGAGAGAGTCTGAGAGAGAGTTAGAGGTAATTAGGTGGAAGGCGAAGAGAGAGAGGGAGGGGGTGATTGGGGTGAAGAGAGAATGAGAGGGATAGTTTGAGATTATTAGGGGGTAGGAGGAGAGGGGGAGAGGGGAAAGTATCAACAAAGAGAGAAGAGAGATGGGTACAGAGGTGAAGAGAGACAAAGAGTAATTAGGGGGTGGGGAGAGGGGGAGAGGGAAGTATCTATAAACCCATAGGGGGAGAGAGGTGATTGAGGGTAATTGAGGGAGAGAAATAATGTGAGAGAGAGTTGGGTGTAATTATCAAATAATAAGAGAGGGAAAAGAGTAAGTATCAACAAAAGGAGAGAGGGAGAGATGTGGAGAGAGGTGAAGAGAGTGATATAGAGAGGATAATTAGGGGGAGCAGAGGGGAAGAGGGAAGTATTAACAAAGAGATGGACTAGAGAGATGGTAATCAAGGGACTCTCTACCCATCTCTCCCCCCTCATCCTTTGTTGATACTCCCTCCCTCTCTCTCTCTCTCTCCCCCTCCCCTTCCCATAATTACCTTCTCTCTAGACCCCTCTCTTTGAACCTCTCTCCTCATCTCTCCCTCTCTCCCTTTGTTGATACTTTCCCATCCCCTGTCTCCTCCCAACCCCTAATTACCCCCAACTCTCTCCAATTCTCTCTTCCCCAAATGCCATCTCTCTGTCATACCTATCCTCACCTTTAACTTTACCATATGACCCCTTAGGTGTTGTTAGGGGTCATATTGCATCCTAATGAGTCAAATGGTGTCCTATGAACCCTTAGGACACCATATGATGTTGTTAGGGGTCATATGGTGTGCTAAGAGGTCATATTATGTCTTAAAGGGTCATATGGTGTCCTATGACCTCTTAGGGTACCATATGACTCCTTAAAACACTATATGGTGTTGTTATGGGTTGTATGGTGTCCTAAAGGGTCATATGATATTCTATGACCCCTTAGGACACCATATGTTGTCATTAGGGTTTGTATGGTGTGCTAAGGGGTCATAAGATATCATATGACCATTGAGGACACCATATGACCCCTAAGGTGTCATAGGGGTCATATGGTGTCCTAAGGGGTCATATGGTGTCCTATGACCCCTTAGGACACCATATGGTGTGATCATGGATCGTATGGTGTCCTAAGGGGTCATATGGTGTCCTATGACCCCTTAGGAAACCATACGACCCCTTAGGACAACATATGATCCCTTAGGTATTGTTTGGGGTCATATAGTGTCCTAATGGGTCATATGGTGTCCTATGACCCCTTAGGACACCATATGGTGTCGTTAGGGATTGTATGGTGTGCTAAGGGGTCATATTGTGTCTTAAGGGGTCATAGGACGTCATATGACCACTTAGAACACCATATGACCCATTAGGTGTTGTTAGGGGTTATATTGTGTCCTAAAGGTTTATATGGTGTCCTATGACCCCTTAGGTGTTGTTAGGGGTCATATTGTGTCCTAATGGGTCATATGGTATCTTATAACACCTTAGGATACCATATGGCATCTTATAACCCCTTAGGATACCATATGGAATTGTTAGGGGTTATATGGTGTGCTAAGGGGTCATATTGTATCTTAAAGGGCCATAGGACTTCATATGACCCCTTAGGTGTTGTTAGGAGTCATATTGTGTCCTAAAGGATCATATGGTGTCTCATGAACCTTTAGGACACCATATGACACCTTAGGACACCATATGATGTTGTTATGGGTCTTATGGTGTCCTAAGGGGTCATATGGTGTTATATGGGCCTTTAGGACACCATATGGTGTCGTTAAGGGTCGTATGGTGTGTTAAGAGGTCATATGGTATTCTATGACCCCTTAGGACACCATATGACCCCTTAGGTATTGTTATGGGTCATATTGTGTCTGAATGGGTCATATGGTATCCTATGAACCTTTAGGACAACATATGGTGTCGTTGGGGGTTGCATGGTGTGCTAAAGGCCCATATTGTGTCCTAAGGGGCCACAAGATATCGTATGATCCCTTAGACACCATATGATACATTAGGTTTTGTTAGGGATCATACTATGTCCTAAGAGGTCATATGGTGTCTCGTGACCCTTTAGGACACCATATGACCCCTTAGGACATCATATGGTGTTGTTATGGGTCTTATGGTGTCCTAAGGGGTCATATGGTGTTCTATAACCCCTTAGGACCCCATACGACCCCTTAGGACACTATATGATGTTGTTAGGGGTCATATTGTATCATAAGGGGTCATATGGTGTCCTATGACCCCTTAGGACACTATATGATGTCGTTAGGGGTCATATTGTGTTCTAAGGGGTTATATGGTGTCTTATGATCCCTTAGGACACTATATAGTATCGTTATGGGTCATATGATGTTCTATGACACCTTAGGACACCATATGGTGTTGTTATGGGTCACATGGTATCCTAAGGGGTCATATGGTGTCCTATGACCCCTTAGGACACCATTTGGTGTTGTTATGTGTCATATGGTGTCCTAAGGGGTCATATGGTGTTCTATGACCCCTTAGAACACCATATGACCCATTAGGACACCATATGGTGTCGTTAGGGGTCGTATGGTGTGCTAAGGAGTCATATGGTGTCCTATGACCCCTTAGGAAACTATATGACCACTTAGGTGTCGTTAGGGTTTATTTTGTGTCCTAAGGGGTCGTATTATGTCCTAAGGGGTCATATGGTGTCCTATGACCCCTTAGGACACCATATGACCCCTTAGGACACCATTTGGTGTTGTTATGTGTTGTATGGTGTCCTAAGGGGTCATATGGTGTTCTATGACCCCTTATGATACCATATGACCCCTTAGGACACCATATGGTGTCATTAGGGGTTGTATGGTGTGCTAAGGAGTCATATGGTGTCCTATGACCCCTTAAGAAACTATATTGCCCCTTAGGTGTTGTTAGGGTTTATTTTGTGTCCTAAGGGGTCGTATTGTGTTCTAAGGGGTCATATGGTTTCCTATGACCCCTTAGGACACTATATGATGTCGTTAGGGATCATATTATGTCCTAATGGGGTATATTGTGTCTTATGACCCCTTAGGACACCACATGATGTCATTATGGGTCGTATGGTGTTATAAGGGGTCATATGGTGTTCTATGACCCCTTAGGACACCATATTATGTTTTTATGGGTCGAATGGTCTCCTAAGGGGTGATATGGTGTCCTATGACCCCTTAGGACACCATATGGTGGCATTATGCATCGTATGGTATCCTAAGTGGTCATATGGTGTTCTATGACCCTTTAGGACACCATATGACCCCTTAGGATAGTATATAGTTCCATTAGGGGTTGTATGATGTGCTAAGGGGTCATATGGTGTCCTATGACCCCTATGAACACCGTATGATCCCTTAGGTATTTTTAGGCATCATTTGTGTTGTTAGGGGTCATATGGTGTCCTATGACCCCTTAGGACACAATATGGTGCCATTAGGGGTCATATGATGTCCATTAGGGGTCATACTCAGTCACGAGAGAAGATATATGACTTCTATGTCTATTAAGGAGATGCTTACTATTAGTCATTGATGTATTCTGTGCTATGAGATTTACAACTGATGATTATCGGTAGTTAAGCATTGATCGAACTTTGCAAGTATGGTTGAATATATACAAATTTAAGAATGATCATCAAATGAAGGAACAATAGCTTGAATTCTTCATCATAGTTTATCGATAGGATAGATGATTGAATGAGAGACTTCATTTATCTCTCATTCAATCATTTATCTTACCGAGGCTATCATGCATTAACATGATAGAGGGACCTTATATCAAATTAACGAAGGCATGAGAGTGATATATGTATTAGTGTAATTATTATACTTTTTTGAATATTTATCCTTAGTATCACCTAACAGCCAACCTTCACACAATGGATGAGGAGCAAGTTCACACAAGAGAGAGAGAGATCGCCAAATGTTGGAGAGAAAATTACATGTGTTGACAACCTTAAGAATAATTTGCCTTGTATGTTATTGATTCATTATGCCATGCAAATGATTTTCTTATATACTTAACTTGTGGTGTCAAGTCTCAAGTTGGCCTGCCAGAGAGATGGCCATGAAAATTATGGATATGACAATGATGAGATATAAGTGATGCAAGTGATGCCATTATGTGCCTTATGTGATTGGAAATGGAATGTGAAAGCATAAAGTGAGATACTCATGAAGAGGCCACAATCTGTAAATTGCACTATGACATGCGCAATGCACTTGAAGTGATTCACATATAACAAGTACATTGCATTTCCTAAGAACTTGGGTACAATTGAATAATTTCTTTATATTAATAAACTATCATTACATGTTTCCTAATGCTGTCTACTAAAGAGGGGACCATTAATATGGAGAACACATAGTAAATATACACCATAAGTGTGATCAAGTACTAGAATAAGAAATGAGAAACTCCAGAAGTACATCTAGAAGGCAAAAACACCCTGGTGGCTATCCTTGGAAGTTCAACTTTCACCGCAAATAATGGCTATGAATGTTAATGGAAAATGAAGATAAGATTTAGTGCCATGACTATCAAATTGAAGGAATTAAAAGTTTGATATTTTTCCATGGTAAAGGAATTTATAGATTTAACAAAAAATTATGTGTAAAATATGCAATAAACTCAAAAAAGTTAATTCTTGGTTAACAATATGTGTTGTACTTGCAAATTAATGTCAAAATGATTAACTTTTGAAGTAGTTATGCTCTAGTTAGGCATAATATGTTTTTTCTGATACAAGTAAACTGAAATTGCAAAACTAATAGATAACTATACCTGATCCACTCTATTATCAAGGTCATGACCAAACTTGTTGAAAGAAGCAACATAGGCATCAGTAATGCCAAGGTTTCCAATTGCATTTGTCAGTGCACATCCTTGAAGATATTTGATTCATGATTGATTTCCAAGGACACAATTTAGTTCACCAAAAAACACCATGGAAATCCTCTTTGCCCCACCCTTGAATAGAGCGGCTCGTTATCTTGCCCAAGAAATAGAGAGATAAACAGAAGCTCAGGTTTTGCTTGTATCTCTTCATAAGTGGGTGTGGAAGTGCAATACAGTCTACTCCTATTGGTGTCACTACCTTTGTTACCTTTATAACGGCCCATGCCTATGATCCTACAACTCCAATTCATACTAGTTTGACCCTTAATAACCTAATTCTTCTGTACAATCAAGAGCCACTCATTGGATACCCATTATAGGGACAATGAAACCATCATCACATAGAAAGATAATATGTTTGCTTTCAGTTTTTTAATAGAAAAGAGATTACTTCTAGGTTTATTGTAGATTTTGATCTGCTTCAACCCGCCTCTGCCCGTCCCGTGCCTTTACCCCCATCCCTCTCTCCCCTGCGGGTCCGCTTTGAGGCCCAGATGATCATAGCCCACAACCACAGGAAAGACCAGCAATACTTCATTATCTTTAGCTCGCTCTGTTCACTCTGTATGCAGATCCTCCAACAGCAATTCGAGATATAAAACCCACTTTAGGACGTGAGGTAGCCGGCTTCATTGGATTGTTCAGCTCACTAGAGAAAGGTTATGGCTCCATCCTCCCAGAAAAAACTGGCCGTGGAATTACATATACACAACCTCGATATAGTTGCTAGGGTTTGACAAAGGTGGAACTGTGGGCAGGAATACGTTGCTGGGGCGGCAACGTGGAAGAGGCCACGAAAATGATTTGAAATGTCTTGGTCTTTTTTTTTTTAAGTAATGCCCACTGTCGTCAGAATTTCGATGAACGTGGGCATTTTTTGTAAAAAACACAAATGTCGTTACCAATTCCTTCTTTGCTGAAAACATATATTGAATTATCATCAGAATTCCAATGAATGCGGGCAATTTTTCAAAAAAAATCAAATTTGTTCACAATATACCTTCTCCGTCGGAATTTTAGGCCAAATGTATTAGTGGAACTAGTGATAACAGTAACGTATATCTGAAGAGTGGAGCTGAAGGAAAACACCTAATTGCTGAGATCTTTATAGATGACATCATCTTTGGGGGAGATGATGAGATGAGCAGAGAATTTGCAAAAAAAATGTAGCAAGAATTTGAGATGTCCATGATTGGTGAGATAAAGTTTTTTGTTGGCCTGCAAGTCTCTCAATTAAAGAATGGCATCTTCATCAGTCAGATTAAGTACATAAGGGAAATTCTGAAAACTTTTGGAATGGAAGATTGCAAACATGTTGGAACTCCAATGGTTACAAGTTGCAAGCTATCTAAATATGATGAGGTTGAAGAAGTGAATGAGACACTTTATCAGTCCATGATCAATAAGTTATACTATGTAGTACATAGCAAACCGGACATAGCACAAGCTGTTGGCTTGGTTGCTAGATTTTCTGCGAATCCAAAAGAGACTCACATGATGGGAGTCAAAAGAATATTCAGATACCTAAAGGAGACTAATGAGTATGGTCTCTAGTATCCATACAAGGGAGAATTTAGTTTAAGTGTCTTCACTGATTTAGATTAGGCTGGAAACATCGATGATAGGAAGAGCACTAGTGGAGGTGCATTCTTTCTAGGAGACATGATTGTATCCTGGACAAGTAAGAAACAAAACCACATATCTCAATCCACAACTAAGGCTGAGTATGTAGCTGGTGCAATCAACTGCACACAGATAGTTTGGATCAAGCAAATACTGGAAGGAATACAAGAAAAAGTGGTTGGATTGGTAGTGATTCATTGTGACAACACCAGTGCCATTGACATATCCAAGAACCCGGTGATGCACTCCGAAATGAATCATATAGCCATCAAATATCACTATCTAAGGGAACAAGTTCAAGAAAAGGAAATGATGTTGGAGTACATACCAACAAAAGAGCAGGTGGCTGATATCTTCACTAAGCCACTACAGAAGGACACCTTTGACTATCTCAGAGGTAAGTTGGGGGTTATGCCCCTCCATTCAGCAAAGTAAGAAAAATGGGTTCTACATCAATTTGGTATGATTTCAAGTTTTTCTTAAAATGACTAGATTGATGAATGTGGACTACTCCGGTTAGCGGGAGTAGTCTTGTAAGTGTTCATAAAGGATTCTTTGGAATTGTTGTCAAAGGGGGAGATATGATTAGAGTGCTTAAGCATTGGATGGCATGTAGTGATTGAGCCAGAGCTGTTGTATCAAAGTTTGACTAGTGATAGGGGAAGATATTCATTACTCAGGGCATAAGTAATGATTGGACTAGTATAGAGATGAAGGAACATGCAACTAATTAGCCAGATATTGAAGTGTTTGCCATCAATGCCAAAGGGGGAGATTGTAAGATTATTGGCATTATCAAAATCGGTCAATCCAGAGCACCGATATATGTGCTCAGATTTGTCATTAATGTCCAACACTTACCGGTAAATGGTATAGGTAGAATGGTGTTGTTTTTTCAGTAAGAAAAAGTGATGACTTACATTACATGGAAACAACATTGGTATTGAATGATCAAAGGTTCAATCAGCTCAAAGAAAGATATGCTAAGCCAACCAGTCTATCATTTAAGAAGATCAATCACTTTGATGATGATGAAGTCACAAAAGGTGACTCAGGCAAGAAAAATTGAAGTTGTATGCAAACCCGTAACTCATTGGCAAATAGGGGAAGAGACTTGATGCTAGCACAACAAACCGACAATTAAAGGATGAACCGGTAATATAGAAGTGCAATGGCATATCAGTACACCAGTATGACAGAAGGAAGATAGTTAATCACCATAAATCTTAGAGTGGTGATCGGTTATTCAGTTGCAGTGGCAAAGGATGAGTTGGTGAGCTTATGTCTACACCAAATCTCATGTTGGTAAGGTCAAATTTCAGTTATCATACAGTCAAGCATGATTACATGTGGATTTTCTGGTTCACACTTATTTGACTAAACATGACTCAGAAGTTTCTATCTTTAGGAGATGCAGTGGCAGAAGTTGTTGAAAACTTGGCATAATTGTTGTAAGGTACGTAGAAAAAGAGAGGGAGATTTTGAATTTGAATCTTTCGAAATCCATGATTGCTTTGATTGAGGGAATGCTTGAAAGAGTCTGCAGAAATTGTATAAAGTGTTCTTGAGTTCATTCAAAAGTTTTTTGATCGTGAAATTTGAAACTGTAAAGCGGAAAAATCGAACCCTAGTTGTCCTCCCCTCCCCAACTCAAAGGAGAGAGAAGGGAGAGTCACTAGGGTTGATGGTTTTCACTTAGGAGATACTTTACATTCAAAAGAGGGGTTGAAACCCACAAGATCCAATCCCAGGCAATGCAAGATTGGATTCTAAATGAGTTTCAAGGGTTAAGACATCAAGGATACCCTCTTTTGTAAAGAATGTAGATAGAATGATTGAACTAGGAGTACATGTAAAGTAGGAAAGATTCGCTTATAAATAGAGATAGGGATACAGGATGAAGCTGCAGACCTGGAATTAGCAGTAAAATGTCAAGATGGTGTTGTTTTGCAAATTTGAGCGAAAGTTGATGGGACGATGGCGCCTGGCGTGCACACGGTCCTCCGAAAAATCCACGAAACGAAGGGGGACCTATTCGTCTCTGCACAAGGATTCCAGATCTTCAATTATAGCCACGTACCTGCAACCTACACACAGAAAAGAGAGGATGATTGGGGGGTTAGGGATTAGGGGTTTGCCTTTAGGTCAAACCCCGATTTTGGAATTAACCAAGAAATGAGAATGTTGTAAATGTAAATGTTTGTAATGTAAACAAGTACCAATACCTTGTTGTAAGAATGTTTGTATTCTTACATACGAAGGTGTAATGTATGTAGTATGTGATCTCCTCTTCAATGGTTGAATCCTTGTCTTGAATGCAACACCTAGCCTTGAATGGAGACTTAGAATGCTCAATTGTTTGAAGGAATCCTTGAATGCTTGAATGTTTGAATGTTTGAATATCGCTTCCGCCTTTTGCACACATATGTCTTCCTCTCTTTTTTGGAAGAGGAAATGTAGTTTATATACTTGTCAATTAGGGCTGATAGACTGATTTTTCCGACCTTAGGCTGACCAGGAAACATTATTTCCAGAATTGCAAACTTAAAGACCCGATGTCCAAAAGAGGCCGGGCCCCAAAATAGGGCCAGGGACCAGGGCACTTGGCACCATGGTCTTGAAGGACCAGGGCGCTGGGCGCCATGGTCCCACCTCCTGGGACAGCAGGGTGCAAGGAGGGATCAGGCCAAGGTGCAGAAAAATGCAGTTTTTGATGTCGTAAACAGGTTTTGGGGTCTCCATTCAGGTTCAACGTTGCGCCACCATCGTGAAGACCCAAATGCAGTCAAAATTGCAAGTGTTGCAATTTTAGGATGCTACATTTAGCCCCCACTTTAGTGGGAGTATAAGCGTACGCTCATACTTCCGATAAAGTACAAGGAAACAACATTGAAAGACTTTCACCACATCAAGGAGGCAAGATACACGAAGCCCCCAGTGGACTAAGGATCTTACGACTTCGATTGACAAAGTAAAAGGGAAGATCACGAGGGAGAACCATGATTGTCAGTAGTAAGGCTCCCTCACTATGAGTCATGCAAGAAAGATATCAAAAATTTTCAAGGCAAAGCTAAATTTGTCAAGAAATTTTCAATTATCTTGGAGAGATATGAATGGGGTGTATGCCCCCCTACATTAAAGCGATCGCACATGCCTCATCGGGGGTGATTTCTTTAAGGTAGTGACATATATAAGAAATGAGAAAGGAAAGGAGCATGTTATCACAAGGATTTAGCCCCCAAGTGTGAGATAAGCCCAAGGATAATAGACACAAAACACAAAGCACGAGGTGACTTCACTTTCCTCGGGGTTAGTATGCTGTATGATAATTCATGTATATCATATGTATGTATGCATAATTGTTCTTCATTCCCCAATCAAGGAAGGTCACCTAGAAGAAGGGAACACATGTGTCTTTTGAGTCAACATGAGAGAGACCAAAAGAGATCTCAATGTTTTGCATCATCCTCAAGTAGACAACACTAAGGAAAAAAAATAGAAGAATGAGAATAACACATAGAAGAAGTAACAAAAGAGGTCAAGAGAGGAGGAGAGAGTCTACTATGCTAACGAAACTAGTCTAGCACGTCATCTACCCCCCGATCTTGCTGATCAATATTTCGGGAAGGTAGGAAACATGCTAGAGGAGGAACATCCAACACACCAGATGGAGCTATCACAAGATCCAAACAAGGGCTATGTTCATGTTCCAAGCCACGTTGTTCTTGTCTAGGAGCTAGGATAAGTGCTTTAGAAAATTCGTTAGATAAATGGTTATCAACATCAACATATTCATATTCACTATCAGAATGAATAGAAGTAACATTTTCATCATGAATAACATTTTCATCTATATCATCATCAAGATTTATAAAAATAGGATCTTTAACTCGCACAGGATCAAGACCATCATGCATCTTATGTTTAGGAGATTTCGGCTCAATCATCGGCTGAGGAGAAAATGGAATAATATTGGCTGAAGGTGTTTTTGGGGATTGCAAAGTTTGAGAAGCAGCTGTCTAAGCTCTAAGACGACGCTTTCGTCGGCGTTCACGTGCAGAACGATTTCGTCTAGTTTTAGTAGGAAGTTGAGAAGATTGAGGAGGAGGAATGTTCTCATCCTTAGTACTTGGGTGTTTAGGTTGTGGTCTCTTAGGCTGAACAATAGGAGAAGAGGAAGGTCTCTTCTCTCCATAAGAGGAAGGAGGAGGAACTGCTCCATATAAAGGAGGAATATTTGGTTTAGGAAGGAGACCAAGTCCATCATGATGAGGAGGTATAGGTCTACTTTTAGGAAGTTTATTAGTCATAGGCATAGTGTCATTCATAGGGATGGGTTGGGAATCTTCTTGAGGAAAGACATTAGTTTTATCTTTCAAAGGAAGAACTTCCTTCTCAAGAACGATAGGAATATCAAGTTTGGGTGTTCTAGGTTCGCTTAGAGATAGGATCATATCTTTTTTCCACTTTTGATAAGATTTAAAAAGATGATCACTTCGCAGAGGAAGAGGTTGGAATTGTTTAGGCCAAAAGTAATCAATAGGAACGCTAGAAGTTCTTTCAGCTGGTTTAAAGAGACTATGATTGATAGTAACAACTTCACCATTATGGGGAAATTTCAAACACTTGTGAATAGGAGAAGCAATAGCTTTCATGGAAGATAGCCAAGGATAGCCTAGCTTCACATGAAATTGTTCGGACGATGGAATAATAGCAAAGCTCACATCAAGGGATTTGTTATGGACCTCAATAGGTAATGTAATAGAACTAATTGTAGGAGAAGAAAATGCATCAAATATTTTCACAACCACATTTGTTTCATCATAGATCACTTGATTCAATTGCAAAGTAAAAAGAAATTCTTCAGTAATGATATTAATCATACAAGAAGGATCAATAAGCACTCCATGACAAGGTGTATTCTTGACTTTTGCAACTATATATAAAGGACCATCAGGTGCCCTGATAGTTTCACTGGAATCAAATGTGATGGAAGGTTCTTTACGGATTTTCTGCTGTTCCACAAAGTTAATCACATTCGGAGTCATAGACACAAGACTATCAGGTGAGACAGAGGAATCATTAGTATCAATCACATTAGAGGTATGAGAAGGTAATGGATCAGTAAAGATCTTAAGATTTTGGTTAGGAGGAGCTACAGATGTGTTGCCTTTATCATTCACACCAGAAACATAGATAGTATTATTATCAATCAAATCTTGAATTTTACCCTTTAAAGCAAAACATTTTTCAGTATCATGCCCAGGATGACGATGAAATTGACAAAAAGATTTCTTATCAAAATAGGGTGAATTAATCTTTGTAGGATCTATTTGCTTTATAGGAGGGAGAGTAAGCACATTTTGTTCCAATAACTTATTCATAATACTATGCAATGATTCATTCAAAGGAGTAAACTTTCTTTCTTTCTTGAAAAACTTAGAAATAGGAGGCACACCTGATGCTGTATTCACATTGTTGTTGATGATGTTTTCATTGAATTTAATGGACTCTCTGTTTGGTTTAAACTTCCCAAATGGTTGTTGACTACTATCACCCTTATCACTCAGAGCCATAGGATTTTCTTGTTCCATTTGACTCACAGTCAGTTGATAATTGTGAAGAGTTGCGCACAACTGTTGGAAAGAAGTAAACTCAGAAAACAGAAGTTTTTCTCTAATATCTTTTTGTAAATTAGAAATAAAGATTCTTTGAATATCATTGTCAGGTACTGGAAAAGAAATTTGAGCATACAAATGCTTATATCTACCAATGAAATCAATCACTTTTTCTTTAACACCTTGTTTAGAATGCATTAAATCAATCAAAGTAACTTTAGGACTTATATTGTTTTGAAATTGTTGAATAAAAGCATTTGCAAGTTGTTCGAAAGAAGTAATAGAATAGGAAGACAATGAGCAATACCATTGTAGGGCTTTATCTTTTAATGTTCTAGTAAACAGTTTTGCAAGCAACCTTTGGTCATAAGAAAAATCGGTACATATTG
The DNA here is from genome assembly GCF_030272615.1 of Cryptomeria japonica. Lineage (NCBI taxonomy): Eukaryota > Viridiplantae > Streptophyta > Pinopsida > Cupressales > Cupressaceae > Cryptomeria > Cryptomeria japonica. Next base: position 804,659,587 of record NC_081411.1, read on the forward strand.
TTTGAAAGGTCTTAACATGTGTTAGAGGGTCACCCTTACCATTATAAAGCTCCAAATGCAGAATTTCAACATGTTTAGGGGGAATAGCTCGAACAATGTCAAGAGAAAGTGGACTCGCAACATCAAATGTGGGCACACTAAACTTAGATTGATTCATAGAGGCAATTTGTTGCTGTAAAGAAGAGACAGTTTGTGCAAGATTGTTAATGGTCGCTTCAGTCGAAGAGTTCATATTAGACGTGTTAGATTGTGATGGAGGTATTATGTTGTTGAAAGAAGGTATTGATTGAGAGTAAGGTGGTGGGACACTATGATAGTTAGTCATAGGAGATGATTGGAAAGGAGGAACACTACAAGGAGGAATGGAATGGTTAAATGAATTGCCCCCTTGTGTCATGTTCATTTGTGGAGATATAATAGGAACACTTATTGAAGGAATGAATGAAGAAGTTGGATTGAATGAAGGAAGAGGGTTGATTGAAGAAGAAGGATTGCCCCCATGACTAGTGATCATAGGAGGAATGTCTTGTATTGAAGTAGTCATTATGTTTGATGTAAAAGTAGGTATACTAGCAATAGGAGTTGTCAAAGGAATAGAATGATTAACTTGAGTAGGAGGTTGTGTATAACCTAAAGTTTTGGCACAACTCTTCATAGGCATCACATTCGAATCCACAATGTGTGCAATACCATGCAAAATATCAATTCCATTCTTATCACTTTGAACCATACGTTTTAGACCCTCAATTAATGAAAGAGCTTGACTATTAGGGTATTCTTGAGACATCCATTGTCAAAAATCATCAAATTGGTTATCCAATTTTGAAAGTTGTTCTACAGAAACCTCATGGAGAGCTTCTTCATCATTAAGAGGATTAGAGGAATTACCCATGTCCTCGTTAAAAAAGGCCATTCAAATTAGGTTCCATTTCCTCAGTAATTAAACCTTGGAAAGACTTAATTCTAAGGCTTCATCTAACAGGAATAGTGTAAGTAGGGCTTATTGTTGTAAAACTCATGCACTAAAGAGAGAGAGAATATTTTGAATTTAGAGGCAACAAACTTCAATAAAATTAGCCAATCTCCTAGATTTAAGCTATTAAATGCAATCAGGACAATCTCTCAAAATTTCAGAAAAAATGTCAGGGATCGTGGCGAACAGAGTGCACACGGTCCTTGCAACTTTTTTCAAAATTTTCAGGGATGAAAGTTATGATGATTTTAAAGCTAATCTGAAAAAATTGAGTGATTTTAAGATATGTAGATAGGCCAAATTAAAGTTGTAATCTCAAAATTGAACCCTACCAAGATTGTTGAAAAATGTAAAATTTGAATTTTGAAAAAGAGAGGGAAACTGAAATTTTGAATTTTATGATTTTAGAGGGAATACTAAAAGCAATGCAAGTTTTGAAATTTAAAAGTTGACTCAATTTCATGCAAAATTCAAATTTGAAAGTGGAAATCAAGGTTGCTACAATTAAACACTTAATTTCAAAAGTCACAAACTGCAAAAATTTGAATAAAGCACTGAAATTTCGAATGAATGCTAACACACTTTTCAGATTTAGTACAGTAAGGAACACAATTTTGATATGAATTTTAATTTCAACAATTTTTGAATGATTAGAAGCCTTTATCCAAGCAATCACTAGACCAACTTTGACTTTAATTTTGAAAGTGTTAAAATTGATAAAATCAGCCAAAATTCTGGATTTTAGTAGAAAAATATAGTAAGATCTAGCTCCCGAAATTTCAAAAAAAATGTCGGGGACGATGGCGCTCAGGGTGCACACGGTCCTCGCAACTTTTTTCCAAATTTTTAGGGATGAGAGATATTGTGATTTTATTGTGGAATCCAAAATTACAATCGATTTGGAGGTGTTTTGATCAGTGAAATTATCGGTCAAAGGTTGAATCAAGAGGGTTTTAAAAATTAGGGTTTTGACATTCAACCACTTAATTTTCAGAATTAAAGCACAAATATGAATTGACAATTTGTAATAGAAGGGTAAATCTGAAACAAGCATTAACAATTAAACATTCCACAAGTTTAATTATAAAAAGAAAATTTTAGGGTTTTTATGCAATTAACCTCTAAAATTTGCAAAAGATCAAACATGGAAATGTAATTAAGGAAGCAAATTTTTTAGATCTAACCATGAATAATCAGAATTAGGATGTTCACGTCGGGTTCACCAAAATGTAAAGCGGAAAAATTGAACCCTAGTTGTTCTCCCCTCCCCAACTCCAAGGAGAGAGAAGGGAGAGTCACTAGGGTTGATGGTTTTCACTTAAGAGAGACTTTACATTCAAAAGAGGGGTTGAAACCCACAAGATCCAATCCCACACAATGCAAGATTGGATTCTAAATGAGTTTCAAGGGTTAAGACATCAAGGATACCCTCTTTTGTAAAGAATGTAGATAGAATGATTGAACTAGGAGTACATGTAAAGTAGGAAAGATTCGCTTATAAACAGAGATAGGGATACGGGATGAAGCTGCGGACCTGGAATTAGTAGTAAAATGTCAAGACGGTGCTGTTCTACAAATTTGAGTGAAAGTTGATGGGACGATGGCACCCGGCGTGCACACGGTCCTCCGAAAAATTCGCGAAACGAAGGGGGACCTGTTCGTCTCTGCACAAGGATTCCAGATCTTCAATTACAGCCGCGTACCTGCAACCTACACACAAAAAAGAGAGGATGATTGGGGGGTTAGGGATTAGGGGTTTGCCTTTAGGTCAAACCCCGGTTTTGGAATTAACCAAGAAATGAGAATGCTGTAAATGTAAATGTTTGTAATGTAAACAAGTACTGATACCTTGTTGTAAGAATGTTTGTATTCTTACATGCGAAGGTGTAATGTATGTAGTATGTGATCTCCTCTTCAATGGTTGAATCCTTGTCTTGAATGCAACACCTAGCCTTGAATGGAAACTTAGAATGCTCAATTGTTTGAAGGAATGCTTGAATGCTTGAATGTTTGAATGTTTGAATATCACTTCCGCCTTTTGCACACATATGTCTTCCTCTCTTTTTTGGAAGAGGAAATGTAGTTTATATACTTGTCAATTAGGGCTGATAGACTTATTTTTCTGACCTTAGGCCGACCAGGAAACATTATTTCCCGAATTGCAAACTTAAAGACCCGATGCCCAAAAGAGGCCGGGCCCCAAAATAGGGCCAGGGACCAGGGCGCTGGGCGCCATGGTCCCACCTCCCAGGACAGCAGGGTGCAAGGAGGGATCAGGCCAAGGTGCATAAAAATGTAGTTTTTGATGTCGTAAACAGGTTTTGGGGTCTCCATTCAGGTTCAACGTTGCGCCACCATCGTGAAGACCCAAATGCAGTCGTAATTGCAAGTGTCGCAATTTTAGGATGCTACAGAAACAAGGAAATCTTGTTGAATGTGATCCAAGGTGAAGAGCAGAGAGAGAGGAAGTGATAAGAGGTGCTAGCATAGTAGAGTGTGTTTTAGGTAGATCAACTAAGTGCAGAGTTGAGTGACAGAGAACTGGCTAAGTACAGAGCCGAAGGACAGAGAATCGACTGAGTGTAGAGACAAAGGACAAAGGATCGATAGAGTGTAGAGCCAAAGGTAAGAGGACTGGTAGAGTGTAGTGCCAAGGGATAGGTGACTGACTGAGTGAAGAGCTGAAGGTGTAAGAAGAAAACTAGTGTTGTGCAGAGAAGACACAACCGATGTGTATTGAGTGTGACGTATATTTAGATCTGATCAAGCTATCAGTAGCTAATTCAACAGATCATCCATCTGTTGCTTTCTAACCACTGCAACATAAATTCCTTAACTGAGTGGACTTTAACAGGTTCCTATTGTAAAATCCCTTAACCGAGTGACATCTTAATTGATGTTCTAAGTCCTTTAACCAGGCTACTCTTAACAGGGTAAAGGCATTAACTGGCCTTAAACAAAATCCCTTAACCAGGTGGCACCTAACAGTGTCTTTGTAATCTCCTAATAGGGATGGCTCTTAACTGGGCGTACTTTAGAAGAGTACAAATTTTGTGAGTTCCTACTCACACTGTGTTTTTCTCCCATTTGGGTTTACACAAGATAACTTCTTGGTGTCACTATCAACTTTTCATGCTTGCATATTTTGCTTCAGTGATTAAGTATATTGTTGGATTTTAGATGAATGCAAATTTAAGTTAAAAGTTAAATTGTGAAAATTTTATTAAGTGTTGATTCACCCCTCCCCTCTTAGCTTCAGTTGGGACTAACAAGCTACTATCTCTCTTGCACAAAGATTATCCCCCTTTCAGAGGTGAACCAGGTAGCTGCTATTTTAAAGTTCTTAGTAAGGATTTCCATTCAAAATTACCCCTTGAAGTCGCGTAAGCGCAATTGAGGCCTATAGCCTGACAAGGTACTGAAACAAGATGTAGTCACGCAAGCGTGATTGAGACCACGAGGCCCTACAAAAGGATCGCTATGAGAGATCTCAAAGAGAAAACTCAAATAATCCCATCCCCTGAGACTTTAATCCAGGAAGGCCTATTTATTATAGTGAGTTGGAATGCTTGGGTTTAGCTGTACTCACTTGGGTCGTTCTCACAAGATGATTACTTTTTCCCATTGTGACAAGCCTACTAAAGGAACACAAATCTCAAAACTAGAAAAGCTTCAAGGGTCTGGATTTCTGATTGTCTATGCAGACAAGAGCATACTCTCCTACCTTTTAGACTCTTCCCAAAAATGAAAAGAAAACTTTTTTATTAACCATATCACAATTTAAATGCCTAGAAATGAATTAAAGAATACACAATGTTTAGTTGATTCTCCTTAGACAACCTGCAAAAATAACACACCAGTAGTCATGTTGTTTTTGATCAATGGATTCCTTGATAGGCTTAAGTTTGATTGATGGATTCTTTGACAAGCGTTTTGCAAAAAAATAGTTAGGTTGTGAAAATATCTTAGACAGACAAAAGACAGATCAGGGTTAGCATTAGTAAATCAAATTCAATTCAAGAAAAACCCTAAAAAGTTTAATGTTTTTGAAACAAGAAAATCAAAAATTCATACAATTATCACAAAACCAGACGAGTATTCACAGTGAACTAGACGAGTAAATACTGAATAAAATGACAAAAGAAGAATATCGTACGAGGATTCCCACAAAACCATACGATAAAAATTAGAACTCGTACTATGTGATACCAAAGCTCATATGACAATTTGCAGAGACTGTATGGATGAAATCTGGAAAATAAAAGGAAATGATTGCAAGGCCAAAAAATTGAATTCTCAGGCCCTATGGTGGGCGCAAAAAGTGTGTGTGTGTGAAAAGTGGACCTGTAAGCTGTAAGACACAAACACTTCAATAAATCATTGCATGGATGGTTAGACAGATATAATCATGAATATAAAAAACCATAACAAATCGACCTATTGCCTTCTAAAAGATGCGAGTATAGACTTGCTCTCAAATTTGTCTAAGTAATACCAGTGACTAGACTACACCAAGATGAAGGATTTAATCTATATGAGCACAAAATTGAGCTAAACGGATGCAAGATTAAGCTAGATGAATTCAAGAAATTATGATTAAACTAATATGCAATAAACTAAGAGGTAATATTCTCAATACACAAAATCTCAATGAACCTAGAGAAAAAACAACATAATAACAATAAATCTCCTGAGTTTTCTGAATGAGAGATGAGAGCCCAAATTTATAGAAAATCTAGAGAGAGACCAATGGTCAAGATCGATTAATGATGAGCAGCAGAGATTCTTCAAGAGGAAGCACAATCCAGGTGAGTTGATGTGATTGGCTGCTTTTCTCAGATTTAAAGGAAATTGAACTAAATTTAAGATAAAATTAGAAAAACTGATTTATTTCATATTTTTATTCAATTTTGATATTTAATTGATTTAATTGCTTTCCTGAGATTTTTCATTTTAATTCCTTTTTCCAAATTTAATTCTTTTTTGTAAATTAATTTCTTTTTTTGCAAATTAATTCCTTTTTAATGGGGCAAGTGCAAGGTAATGAGTCACAAATTCGTGAAAGTCTGCGCGTTGGAAAACGCGCTCTTATAAACGGGGGCCCATTTATGCTTCGGGCTCCTGAGGCGAAAGGTAACGGGGGTCCGAAGCAAAAAAAAAGGGCCCCCATTTTGTTCTAAAATGGGGGCCCGCTTTTAAACAAAACGGGGGCCCATTTTTTAGAAACGGGGGCCCGTTTTTAAAAACGGGGGCCCGTTTCTAAAACGGGCCCCCGTTTTGTTTAAAAGCGGGCCCCCGTTTCTAAATGGCATTTTTCCTTTTTTCTCCACAAGCCACACTTGTTTGAAAACGGGGGCCCGTTTTGTGGCAGTTGATTCCACAACCCGCCACTTGGCTCGGGATTAGGCCCGGGATAGGCCTGGGATGGCCACACCTGAGACATGAACCTGCAAATTCAAATCTCTATGAATGAAAGCACAAATATGAACTTCAAAAATAGTTTACGCGCCTCTAATCAGAGAATTTTTATATGAAATTAAAACCCATTTCAGATTATACTGTCTAGATTCTAAATATGTAAATTTATTTAAAAATTGATTATTTTAACTATTTTTCATTTAATTTATACTAAATCAGGTCCATAAATTTGAAATATTAACTAATTTTGTTAATTTAATAACTTTTTTATTTTAAAGAATTTTGGGAAAAAAAATATATGTCATCAATCTACACAAAATTCTTTTGTATTTAAAAAAAAAAAAAGTCAAAAAATGTTAAGTTTACATCAAATTATGTGGGTCGTACACGTCAAATTTTTAAAAAGATAATTACAACCATTAAAAAAAAATACAGAAAAATATGCTCATCAATCTTCAGTGTGTTACAAACCATTTCCCAAAATGGTTTGAGAAAAAAATTTTAATTGTGTCAAAAAGTGTGGGTCGTACACATGCATGGTATGGTCCTGAAACAGGCATTTTTAAAACATAGTTTTCAGAACTCCATTCAAAGAGTTATTTTTTATTATGTGGGTATTAAAATAAATTATATATTTGGAAAGTACACTCAGAGGGCTATCTTTTATATTACTGACATTTTCCAAGATTCAATCTCTAAGTATTTTAAAATTTAAGGTCAAATGAGACAAAATTTGAAAATAAGGGAAAACACTTCCACTTTTTGGCCAAAAAGTGGACTCATCTTCTTGCACTGACCCAATGATTTAATGGCAAATTGATTTATTAATTAAATATGCTAGGATATCTAATTAAATTAATAAGACAATTGATTAAAATGTTTTACTTGGAATGATTAATTAATTAAATAAGTTTTTATTTAATATAAAATGATTTATCTGCCATGTGACATTGATGATTGAGGAATTAATTAATTAGGTGCTCCAAGATTGATTTAATTGTCTTTGGTTAGGACCTTGGTGATCTAGCCGAGATTAGGGGCCCATGGTTTAGGTGACCATTTTTAGGGTATTACACTAATCAAGCAATCATCATCCATATCAAATGAGATTATCAGAATTAGGGTTAGCACAATATATAACATCATAGGAAGTGAACATAAACAATACCACCTAAGAAACACATAATCATAAAGTCCATCAAATGTTAAATCCTAACATCATCAAGTAACCCTAAACATAGAATCATCATCATAAATATCATAAGGTATTCACTGATATGAAGAAGTATCTCAACTAAATATGAGTCATTTATTGTGTAAGCAATACCAATGACTAGACTACACCAAGATGAAGATTTAATCTATATGAGCACAAAATTGAGCTAAATAGATGCAAGATTAAGCTAGATGAATTCAAGAAATTATGATTAAATTAATATGAAACAAACTAAGAGGCAATATTATCAATACACAAAATCTCAATGAACCTAGAGCAAAAACAACATAATAGCAATAAATCTCTAGAGTTTTCTGAATGAGAGATGAGAGCCTGAATTTATAGAAAATTCAGAGAGAGACCAATGGTCAAGATCGATTAATGATGAGCAACATAGATTCTTCAAGAGGAAGCACAATCCAGGTGAATTGATGTGATTGGCTACTTGTCTCAGCTTTAAAGGAAATTGAACGAAATTTAAGATAAAATCAAAAAAATTGATTTATTGCATATTTTTATTCAATTTTGATATTTAATTGATTTAATTACTTTTATGAGATTTTTCAATTTAATTCCTTTTTTTCAAATTTAATTCTTTTTTGCAAATTAATTTCTTTTTTTGCAAATTAATTCCTTTTTATTGATTTAATGGATAATTGATTTATTAATTAAATATGCTAGGATATCTAATTAAATAAATAGGATAATTGATTAAAATGTTTTACTTGGAATGATTAATTAATTAAATAAATATTTAATTAATATAAAATGATTTATCTGCCATGTGACATTGATGATTGAGGAATTAATTAATTAGGTGCTCCAAGATTGATTTAATTGTCTTTGGTTAGGACCTTGGTGATCTAGCTAAGATTAGGGGCCCATGGTTTAGGTGACCATTTTTAGGGTATTACACTAATCAAGCAATCATCATCCATATCCATTGAGATTATCAGAATTAGGGTTAGCACAATATATAGCATCATAGGAAGTGAACATAAACAATACCACCTAAGAAACACATAATCATAAAGTCCATCAAATGTTAAATCCTAACATCATCAAGTTACCCTAAATATAGAATCATCATCATAAATACCATAAGGTATCCACTGATATGAAGAAGTATCTCAACAAGATAGAGAAAATCATAAAAAAATATGGAGTAACAAGACATAAAAAGAGTCCATCAGTATCCATCACAACCATCAAAAAGTATGAATCATTGAGGGGCACTATAAGTCACATTGAAGAAACTCCTAATCAAGTAGTTACCATAACCATAAAACCACCTACATGTGTTGTCAATACTTGTAGTGCTCGCATCACTGTCTAAGGAGCGCCATCCTAATCCAAATCCACAAGAAAATATAACCTCCTTAACCACTTAGGAAAAACACTAGAACACATATCCATTTTGGAGCTATTTCACATCTCTCCTATGCATACAACAATCCTAGAATAAAACTCTTCAAGAGGGTCATATTCCCAATGACATTAATGTAAATCACTTTAAAGACATGATAAGACAATTTTATTGATCACAATCCCTTACATTTATTGTGCAATATCATTCTCCGAATCCATCTCACAACCTATCACTCCATATTGAAGCCTTTATATCATAAAACCAAAGTCAAATGTGTCCTTATAGATGGTGCAGCAAGAATTACCATTTGTACCTTGAATCTAGTAAAATAAGTGGGAAATTTTGATGTTGTTGTTGATCCTTAAAATAATAGTACTAATAAGTCTTACGATTAAGTTGAGTGTGACTCTAAAGGTACCATAAAGTTACCTATATAGGCTAGACTAGTTAAGAGGTGAACAACCTAAGAAGGAGAAGGTTAAGTGTGCCTTCTATAAAATACCTAGATATGATTAAGATAAATATTTAAAGAAGTAGATAGATCAACTAACTCAGATTCTAAAATATTTAATAATATCAAGATGCTTGACATAGTAAAAAAAGGACCATTAAAAGGGTCTTCTAAGGAAATAGGTAAAAGTAAGGAAAATAAAAAGGGCAAGTCCCTACTTGTGTTTATTTCAAAACATGACACAAGGAACATTAAATTGGGTTATTTGCATCACATGAATTTATCATAGGATGGTTTTGTTGGAGTAAATTAGATTTATTCTATTTTCTCTAATTAAGTTTACCTAGGATAGCTTTATTTGTCACATGACACAATCCTTTAATATTGTTCATGTTAGTTATCTTAGGTTTCATTCTAGATAGAGATGAGTTAGTTTTATGCATTTAATTTTGTTATAGGGTAGTTGTACCTACTCCTACCTACTCTCTCATCTCATTAAGCCACATGGCATTACCTGTGCTCTTAATTATCTAGTCTCTTGCCGATATAAGCAAGCTCATTTATACAATGGAATATACCAATTCATAAAAATTCATTTTAGGTGCATCTCAAGCATTGCTTCTCGATCTCCATTATTTTTCATTGCTCAAGTTGCAACATTCTCATGTGTGGTTGGATAGTTTCTTGGTTGATCCATTGAAGTTTGTGTAACTTCATGGGCTCATAAATTCTCCAACAGGTTTAATCTCCTTAGAGCCATTATTTATGCCTACCATACTAATGGATGGTGACACTCCTATGTAAAAACATGGGAGAAGGTCTATCGACATGGGTGAAGGAATTTTTAAAGGCATTCTTTATGTTTCATCTTTGCTAAAAAAAATCTTCTATCTATTTATTATATCACTCACATTAGCTCTAAAAGGAATTTAGTTCCTTAGAGAGAACCCATACATGAGATATAGTTCCCCTTCATAAGGGTAGGAAACGTCTTCAACGCAAGTGAACCTATAAGTAAAATATTCAATAGATGGATTGATTGGAAAGCATGAAGATCAATTAGTAACCAAAGGATTTTCATAACGTTCACAAGATTGATCCTTTTGGGACTTTTATACTAGTTGCTTAAATGAACTCCATCTACCTTGTAATGCCAAAGGCATACTGTAGACACTCAAAATTGTCATGTCTAATTAAATAAATATTTTATTTATTTAATTATCTAAGCCTAATTCTTCTATTAATTAAATAAATTTTTATTTATTTAATTAATTCATTTATCCTCTTCTAGCCTTATTTCTCATTTAAATAAATACATTTATTTATTTAAATTATCCCTTTCCTAAATTAAATAAATATTTTATTTATTTAATTGTCCTATTTCTTCTATTAATTAAATAAATCTTTATTTATTTAATTAATTCATTAGCTTTTTCTACACATGACACATGTCATTCATCTCTTAATTCATACACTACCTACCTCTTTCATTATTTTACTATTTCTTTTACCTACCCTCTAATCCTAGCCGACCTCTCTTTTTACACCTCTCAATCTTAACCCTCCATTTCTTATTGTGTCTTCTATTTAAGGAGATGCTTTCTTCATTGTCTAACCCTAACTACTTGATCAATTGGCTACACTACGATCCTACTTGCAACCACATTCCGTTCTTTGTTGAGCTCTTGTGCATATTAAAATCTGAGAGCAAATATATCAAGCAAGATCAATGGAGATAGGAAGAATGGAGATCAAAACCCTATTGGACATGTGATGGTATAATCTTTGTGATTTTGAGTTATTTTGCATTGTCTTAGGTAATCTTCATATGTTATGGTGGATCTTTGTTGATTGTTAGGCTAGGGTTTAGTGGTTGGATTCATTTTAGCCTTTCAATATTGTTGTTATTGTAATCCATTTTCACCATAAACATTTTGGCACGCCCGGTGGGTCTCTTGTCCCTTTGCATTTAACAATTTTGTTGCAGATTTTGCATTTTTGAAGTTGCAGATCGGACAATTTCGACGATATTTTAGGTTTTTTCCGCGTTTGCGAGTGTTCGGATCGCGTTTTTGTGTTTCAGAAGCGTCTGCGATAGAGGGAATCGCGTCTGTGTTTCTGTCAATTTTTATTTTTGCAGGTTTCCGAAAGGTGCGTCTGTGACTCCTAACCGCGTCTGCGCTGCATCGGACCGCGTCTGCGTCATTTAACAGCGTCCGTGATCTCTGAGCGCGTCTGTGCATAACAGAACCGCATCTGTGTCATACAGACGCGTCTGTGTCTGGTATAGAGGCGTCTGTGCTTTCTGTTTTGCAATTTCAAATTTTCTGAGATTCGGGTTTTCAGATTTTGTACTTAGGGTTTCAGATCTGGTTTATTTTCGGCTAACCCTTGCAGATCTAGCTAACCTGGTTTGTGCAGCTTGCTTTGGAGGCAAAAAAACATTTTTGTTGAAGGCCCCTTTTCACAAAGTCTTTTGGGTTTTCTAAAATTTACCTAACTTGTGTGCTTGCAGGAAGGGGTTATCATTTGAAACAACCCAAACTACTAACAATTTTGTTGCAGGGCCTTGGCTAGGGTTTTGTAATTTTGTTGTGTGCCTTGTTTTTCATAGCTTAGAAAACACTTCAATTGGTGCACTAAAATTGAATCATTGTCTTTTGTGTCTTGAGCAATAGGCTCTTTTTGTTTAATCTTTAGAGGGCCTGTCTTCCCGTGTGGTCATTAGGACTACTAGTGAGAAGAGAACGACCCAAGTGGTAGTGAGGAAAACCCACCTCATCCAAACCACTATAATCAAATGTATTCATGGTGAAAACTATGAATAACGTGTGCTGATTAGTTCATACTGACACTATGTCTCCCCATAAACCCGTTTGATCAAATTTATTTGATCATTTGTAGGGCGTAACCCCTATCGGTTGGGAGCCTTCTGTATTTACAGAGCTGAAAGTGCCGCATGTATGGCCACACGAGCGAATGCCCTTACTAGCACCTCTTTGTTTTAGATGCCCAAATCCTTCTAGTTGTTGAGGCAGGAGGTCGGACCTCTGGTAGCGGCCCACACACATACGGTTCTTAGTAGAGATACAAAGTTCGCCATGGGGAGTTTTCATGGGGACTGATGCTTGGCTGACTCGAGAAGTGAGTGCCGAGGGTGGAGCCAGTGAGGTCAAGCATCTAAGTATCCGCTCTGAATAGCGTAGCCTCGGGGGTAAAACCCTATGTGGGATCAACAACTATTGTCTTGGCCAGCCCTAAGATTTGTGCTTGTCTTATGCTAAACACTCAAACATTCAAGACAAAACAACAAAACATTGTGTCTTTTGTGTCTTCAAGTGTATGCAAAATTTTTTTACATCAAACAACACACTTTTGGAGTCTAAACAGTTTGCAAACATTGAGTCATCAACATTGTGTCCTCTTGTCACGAAAAACAGTCGAAAAATCAGATTTGGTCACAACAAAACAACTTCACAGATAGGAAAAATTGCACTAAGGTTACAGAAACGCGTCTGTGTCTGTTTTAACCACGTCTGCGTCATATAATCGCGTCTGTGAAGGGCAGAATAGTGTCTGTGTTTTTAACCGCATCTGCGTCATATAATCGCGTCTGTGAAGGGCAGAATAGCGTCTGTGTAAAACAGAGAAGTGCCTGTGTCTGGGAATCGCATCTGTGAAGTATACAGATGCGTCTGTGTCAGGAATTGAAAACTTTAACAGTCCAGCAAACAGAGAAAATCAGTTTCGGCATACTTGAGCTTCCTAGGTTGTCTCTTCAGGTTTCATCTAGCATTCAACCTGTCCTAAGGTCTCATACAGTCCATCATTGCTTTACATCTCATTTTACATTCATACTTGTCTAAAAACTTGAGTCAAAAAGGTCACTTGCTTGTCCTCACTATACTCTTTCAGCACACTACATACAACTACACTTTGCTAAGTGGTCCGTCATCAAGGTTTCTTACCTTTGGGTCTCATTTGGTCTTACTTAGAGTCAAGGTCAGCTTACCTCATCAAGAGAAACTATCCTCTCTTTGGAAGTCACACCTACTCTACTACTTACATACTTGGTCTTACACTTTGGACATTGCAAGTACACCTCAAGATTCACTTACACTCCATACAACTCTTGGTCTTCCGTACTCTCATCATTTTTCATCTAGTCTCTCACATCTTGGTCTAACACCTAGTTCATGGTTGAAACCCGCCTTCAAAAATCTAGGAGAATAGCTAAAGAAGCTCAAGAATCCGTAAACATGAGTTCTTATGAGTATGACAATGATCTATTCTACAATCCTGAGCACACTACATTACCAGACATGAATGTTTATAGACATAATCCAAATGTGGAAAGCACAAACACTATAAACAACAATGCTACGCACAATGACAATGTTGACAATTCTTCAATACTATCAGCAGACATAGAAGAATCCATAATGAATCCTCAATTCAATAGATTGGTTGAAGAGATAATGAGGAGCGATCATCAATACTTTTTACACATGATGGCAGATAGTGGAGCTAAAATACCGCATGATTTTGACTTATCTCAACTTATGGAAAGTCGACCCTCACAACAAATTCAACCCAACATGGATCAAAGGAGACCAAATAGTGGAGGAAATAGAGGACCGAATAATATGATGCCGGAGTCACCATCAGATTTGCTTCAAAAGCCAGCAATCCCACATACACAAGCTCAAACATATGATACTTACACTCAAGGACCATCATGGAGGCCTTATGCTCAATCACATGCTCAAGGTATGAATCAATCAAAACAAGTGGATACTCAAGGACATCCTCAAAATTTTGACACAAGGAGACCTCATGTCAAAATTGGGGGCAACACAATGGAAAATGAAAGGCCTATTGAATATGGTTTATACACACAAAATAGATATGGGGTCCCTCAACATGAAGTTATGCCAAATGCTCCATACATGTCGCAACAATATAGACCTTCATATGGACATGTCTACGATCAGTATCATCCATACATGCAACAAGCTCCTCCTCAAATGGGTGTTTCAAACATAGGGTATGCTACAAGAAATCAATCTCCTCCCAAAAATAATTTGGAGCAACAAATAAGAGATTTACAAAAGAAAGTGGAGGACATGAGTACATCAAAACCTACATACACTATGAGAGATATATGCCCTTATCCCTCCGATAAGAGCATTCCAATGCCTCCATTTCCTCCACACTTTGTGACACCAAAATTTGACAAATATAGAGGGAGAGGAGACCCCAAGGCACATATAAGACAATTCTTCACAGCTTGCATTGAGGTAGCGGCAGAAGAAACATACTTGATGAGGTTGTTTCCACAGAGCTTAGGCGACCAAGCTATGGAATGGTTTTCTCAATTACCTCCTGGTATTAAGTCATGGGGCGATTTAGCAGAGGCATTCATTCAGCATTTCTCTTACAACATTGAAACAGATGTCTCAGTTACTACCTTGTGCAATACTAAACAAAAGGAAGGAGAATCTTTCGCAACATTTTTACAGAGATGGAGAAACTTAGCTAGCAGATGCTCTTGCGAAATCCCGCAGAAACAAATGGTAGAAATGTTCACACAAAATGTTAACAAGGCTATTGGCTATGATCTTAGAAAAGCTTGTTTGTCTACATTCAAGGACGTTGTTGAAAAGGGCCTAGCAACAGAAAAGGTCTTAATTGAACAAGGAGTTATCAAACTATTCAAAGAAAACAAAGAGGACTTTAAAGGAAAGGACAAACCAAAATTTTGGAACAAGAACAAGAACACAGTTAATGATGGTGTTGTCGATGCAAATACAGTGAGACCAAAGTTCATCTTTTCTGGATCAAGTTCTACCAACAATCAGGTGAACAACCAAACAACTTCAAAACCTCGAAGGAAGTACACTCCATTAGGGGAACCACTTGAATCAATATTCAAAAAGCTTGTGGCAAACAAAGTGATCACAGTTCCAGATTTTCCTCCATATGAACCAAAGGTCAAACCAAATTGGTGGAATGATGATGAATTTTGTGAGTTTCATAAGAGCAAGGGTCATAAGACAAGTAATTGCCATCGATTGAAAAACATTGTGCAAGATCTCATTGATAGAGGCGACATTGAGATTGAGGGACATTCATCTAATCAAGAGCATGAGATGTTTAAGGAACCATTCCCAAAACATGACAAAGGAAAAGGCAAAGTCACAGATGATCAAGCCAATTACACTAGAGCACCTTACAATTATGATTCTACTATCAATCACATCTCAATGGACAATCATATCTCTACTATTACTATCAAGAACAAAAATCCTGAGAATCCTTCTCAGAGACCCAAAATTGTCCTAAAAGGTGTGGGATCTTCGTCCGAATCTACCTCTGAATGTCATGTTACAACCCGTCGAGGTAAGATTACATTGCCAGGTACCTCCACTAAGAATACCAATCTTTCATCAACCAAGCCTGAGTACGACCTTGTAGAACAACTAGGGAAGACACCTGCACTCATCTCTATTCTTGAGCTCTTACGTATATCTCCTGCACATAAAGCTATCCTTGACAAAATCTTGAGAGATACTGCCGTCCCTACTGATCTGAACGTGGATCAGTTCCAAGCCATGGTGGGATACCTATCCGTTCCACACTCCCTCACATTCACAAAAGCCGATGAAGCCTCCATAAGTCAGCCACATAATGCACCTCTACATGTTGAAGCCTTCATACATAAACACCGAATAAAGCGAGTCCTGATAGATGGAGGAGCAGGTCTTAATATTTGTACATTGAGCACCATCAGACAATTGGGATATTCTGACAAGGCTGCGAATGCTACAAACCAAATCACCATCAAGGCTTATGATGATGAAGAGCGCTCGTCCAAGGGCACAGTCACCTTACCGCTAAGAATAGGGCCAGTCACAAAGGATGTGGTTTGTCAAGTCCTAGATCTAGATCTCATGTATAACATATTGCTAGGACGTCCGTGGATTCATGAAATGAGGGAAGTCCCATCAACATACCATCAATGCATAAAGTTCCCTCACAATGGAGTCGAGGTAACGGTCAATGGTGATCCAAATCCATTCATATATTGTAATAACTTGAGATCACATATTGAAACTATCATTCCCAGTAATCGTGAGGCTACTCCTTCTTCGGCATACATTGATCCTGAGTCATTAAAACCCTCGACATCCAAATAAGGTGAACTTAGAGGCAAGTTTCAAGACAAAGGCATGGGAGAATACACTCTGAATCAGACAATGTTTTTACGACAAGTCCTGAGCTCTCCAAAAGAATATGGGAGGCCACATCCTAACAAGCAAATCTCCATCATGATACTTAAATGGGATCCTACCATCTTTCAAAAATGGGGTGAACTAGAAGAAGAAAATTTATATAAAATGCTCTATAAGGACGTTGAAGAGGACACACATGATCAGATTATTATACCCTGTGAGAACTATGGCAAAGGCTTCAAAATTTTGCAAAGATTCGAGTATGATGGAAAAAGCCCTCTCGGACTACGCAAAGAAGGTGTCATGGAGCCCTTACAACCTGAGCCAACTACAAGAAGGGAATGCTCCAAGGGGCTTGGTTTTCTGAATCCCAGACTACATAATAAAAGAACAAAAGAGGTATGGCGAATCAAAGTTGCCGAAGTTCAACAAGAGGATTATCCTTCCACAGATTCTAATGAGTGGGAGTGGGGTTCAGACAAATCCTCCAGTGACTATGAGCTCACCGAGACATTCAGAGAGCCAGATGAACCTACAGAGGAGGAGGAATTTTACAAAAAGTTTAGAGTTGGTCAAGAACCAACCCATAAGGATCCCGCACAAGCTTCGTTTCAAGGTCCTAGGTCAAAATCACATAGGATGAGGACACCTGTCCCAGAAGGCTCTACTAGTGATGACAATTTGGATTCGCTCATGATCGAAACTGATGAGGAGAGTGCCATCGATGACCTCGATAATTACCTTGACATACCTGAATATAACCACATCTTCACTCTTCGTCCAGCAAACTCTGAAAACACTAATGACCTTCCCCTTGTTCATCCTCAACTCATTGACTGGGATCATGAAGGACCAACACAATTTGATACATTTCAAAATGACGAAGCTATTATCGACTACCTTGGCATTCGAGATGATCTTCCCCCTGGAGACCACAAAGCAGGATACACCATAGAGCTCAGCAACATAACATACTTTGGTGAAGGTGTCGGGCCTTCTAGTCAAAAAAATGTGAAAATAAAAACAAAACAAGGGTCTTATGGCGAAAACCACACTGTGGCGCTATCTGACTCCAAAAAAGTAAAAAGAAAGGATGTATCTGAGGGTGAAAACCTCTCTGAGGCGCCTGAAGATGGAAGGCTCGACATTCTCCCAGCATCATATGAGGAAAAATCATCTATGTTGGTAGAGGAGACTATAAAGACAAACATTGGTACAGCAGAGGTTCCACACAACATATTTTTGGCTCAATCATTGACAAAGGCCGAGAGAGCAAAATTCATAAGCTTCTTTAAGGGACGACAAGTCAACTTTGCATGGTCATACACTAATATGCCTGGACTGGATCCGGATTTGGTTATGCATCATTTGATAGTCAAACCGGGGGCAAAATCAGTAAAGCAGAAATTAAGGAAAATGCATCCACAAGTGGCATTGCTAGTCAAGGCAAAGCTGGAGAAATTACTGGATGTCGGATTCATACGCCCAATTGATTATCCCGAATGGATTTCCAATTTAGTACCTGTCAGCAAACCGGATCGCAGCATCCGAATATGTATAGACTTCAGAGATATCAACAAGGCTTGTCCAAAGGACGATTTCCCATTATCAAACATTGACTTGATCGTTGACCTCACAGCAGGTCATGAAATGTTATCCTTAATGGATGGATTTTCTGGATATAATCAAATCAGGATCGCACTTGAAGATCAACATAAAACATCATTCACTTGTCCATGGGGAACCTTCTGTTGGAACGTCATGCCCTTTGGGTTGAAAAATGCAGGCGCTACTTATCAAAGAGCGATGACCACTATTTTTCATGATCTCATGCACATAACAGTGGAAGATTATGTTGATGATCTCTTGGGAAAATCAATAGACAGAGACACACACTTAGACATCCTTTCAGTTGTCTTTGATCGACTGGAAAAATATAAGGTAAGACTAAATCCAAAGAAATGCGTCTTTGGAGTAACCTCCGGGAAGCTCCTAGGATTCATTGTGTCTAAAAGAGGAATAGAAGCTGATCCAGCAAAAGTCAAGGCTATCTTGGACATGCCGCCACCCAAGAATATCAGTCAACTTCGATCTTTACAAGGGAGACTCCAGTCCATACGAAGATTCATAGCACAACTTGCAGATAAGTGTAACCCTTTCCAGCACCTGCTACACAAAAACATCAAGTTCAAATGGGATGAGAACTGTCAACAGGCTTTTCAGGCGCTCAAAGACTATCTTTTGAACCCGCCAGTTTTGATGTCACCAATTCCAGATCAACCATTGCTACTTTACATATTGGCTACTCCAACAGCACTGGGGGCACTCCTAGCACAACACATACCTGACAGCAAGGAAAAAGCAGTCTACTATATCAGTCGCACATTGGTGGGATATGAGCTAAACTACACACCGATCGAGCGTGCATGTCTCGCTATGGTCTTTGCTTCACAGAAGTTACGACATTATATGCTCACTCACAAGACTAAGTTGATTGCCAGAATCGATCCACTAAAATATCTTCTCAGCAAAGCTACACTTACTAGGCGGCTGGCCAAGTGGGTAATGATTTTGAGTGAATTTGACATCGAGTACGTGGACAGAAAAGCTATAAAAGGACAAGCAATTGCAGATCAACTGGCAGATGCTCCCATGATAGATGATGCTCCTCTACAGTCAGAATTTTCAGATGAGTCCATTCTAACAATATCACCTGCAAAGCCATGGCAATTATATTTTGACGGCTCATACACACAGCATGGGGCAGGAGCGGGTATACTCATAACTCCCCAAGGCGATTCTATACCAAAGTCATACCGCTTATCATTTCCTTGCACTAACAATATAGCGGAATACGAGGCATTAACAACTGGGTTAAGAATTGCAGTTCAATGGAAGATCCAAGAACTTCATGTTTTTGGGGATTCTCAACTTGTCATCCGTCAAGCAACTGATGATTATCAAACAAAAGATGAAAAGCTAATGCCTTACAAACAACTGGTAGATGATCTGAAATAGCACTTTGCAAAGATAGAGTTTGAGCAGATACCAAGAGAACAGAATCGCGCTGCAGATGCCATGGCTACAATTGCTTCGCTCATTGATCTACCACAAAATGAGACTTGCTATGAATTTCTGGTAGACAACCTGCTGATGCCGTCATATGAAATCACTCCTAAGGAAATGATATGTGTTGTTGGTCCTGAATCCCAGTTATATGGTTCCATATTCACATACCTTCGCGACAATATCTTACCTCCCGATCTATCAAACAATCAACACCACACTTTCATTCGCCAATCCTCTCGATACGTCATTTTAGCAGATATCCTATACCGACGAGGTCTAGATGGCACCCTTCTTAGATGTTTAGAGAGTAACAAAGCTCAGATTGCGTTATGAGAAGTGCATGAAGGGATATGTGGTCTGCATACTAGTGGTCCTACCTTGGCCAAGAAACTCATTAGGACTGGATACTACTGGCCTACTATGGAAAAAGATGCATATCAGTTTGTCAAGAAGTGTAAGCAGTGTCAAATTCATGGAGACCTCATACATGCACCAGCACAAGAACTACAACCACTTGCATCTCCTTGGCCCTTTTGTCAGTGGGGACTCGATCTCATAGGCAAGATTCACCCTCCTTCTTCCAATGGACATAAATTCATTATCACAACCACAGAGTATTTTACAAAGTGGATTGAAGCCGTACCTCTCACACAAGTTACTGGAAAACAAATCGCTACCTTCATCCTGAACTACATCATTTGCCGATACGGGATTCCTACTTCCATTATTACTGATAGCGGGCATCCTTTCAAAAATCAGGATGTTCGTGAATTCTGTCAGCGCTTCCATATTGCCCACCGTTTCTCCACACCATATTACCCCCAAGGTAATGGCCAAGCTGAGGCGTCTAATAAAATAATTCTCAAAATCCTTAAAAAGATAGTCGACGACGCTGGCCGTAACTGACATATCCAACTCAATCCTGCACTTTGGGCCTATCGCACAAGTGTCCACACACCTACAGGAGCTACACCCTACTCACTTGTCTATGGCTTTGAAGTCATCTTGCCTATTGAGGTCGAGTTACCTTCTCTACGGGTCTCCTTGAGAAACATAATCAACAATGAAGACTACAGGGTCTCTCGCTTACAAGAACTAGAACTGCTAGAGGAACGAAGGCACACTGCTTTTAATCATCTCAAGGCTTACCAACAACGAATGAGTCGCAGTTACAATCACAAAGTTAAGCCTCGCACATTTGAGGTAGGTGACTTAGTACTCAGAGAGAACCCCAAGAATCAGCAAGACAGAGATAAGAAGGGCAAGTTCGAACCAAACTGGCTTGGTCCTTACATCATTACAGCGGTATATGGATCTGGGGCATATTAGCTCTCAACTACAGAAGGTGAACCCTTAGAGGATCCTATCAACAGCATGCACCTTCGCAGGTTTTACACATAAGCTCTTCGGAACATCCTAATTCAAAAATACAAAAAAAAAAAAAAAATTTAAAAAAAAAAAAAAAAAAAAAAATCAAAAAAGTAAAGAAAAATAATTTCGTCCAACGGTGAAAACCACTTTGGTGGCGCCTTGGGCAATTACCATGGTGAAAACTGGGTCACCAGCGCCATGCGTAGAGACTTTGCTCCTCTCTCCTTCAGAATTCTCTTTCATCCTTTCACTTTGCATACACTCACAACCTATTCATCCATAATAAAATTACCCAGTCCCATCATGGCTTGTTATTGATCTACCTAAGATTGGTTAGCCATTCATAATAAACCTCCCTTTTCACATCCCTTTCCATCCATAATAAATCCGATCCTATCTGTGGCTAAGGCAAAATCCTACGTCTAGTGATGGGTGTGGAACTGAGAACATCACATGTTTTGAGGAGTACAGTTTCTTCCAGCTTTCTTCAGTCTATTCGCGCACAGTCCACAATAAAGCAACATTCACATCACAGATCTGCAATAAAGTTTCATCTTCTCCGCAATAAAGTATCAGTTTCATGGATTCAGTCAGTTTTAGATGAGACACAGCAGCAATAATGAGCTTCAACAAAATCAAATCTTTCAACAAACTCAGACAACATATGGTTCAGTGCTATCGATCCTTTTTGTGAAAGTGAACATTGTGACCATAATCAAATAAGACTTATACAAGTGACAAGAGACACTAAACTTGAGGACTACAGTGGGTGTTGGTGTCGAGTCTTGGGTTTCTTTTGATTTTATCTTTTGGTGACATGTCTTTTAGCTTTTCCGGGATGTCTTTGACTAGAGATTCTATCTCCAAGATGTCTTTGACTAGAAAGGCGAGGATGGGGTATCGTCACCTATTTGCATTTGCTGTCTGTGGATTGTCTCTTAGTAATGCTATGACTTGTCCAAGGATATGAGGACACTGTGAGTCTAGTATGAACTGGGGCATTCTTTGTTTGTGACTGTCTTATCTCCATGCAAACGGGTACAATGACTTTCTGGGTCGAACAGATGCCTCGATTGTCATAACCTACTTGCCATAATAAGCTCAATGATGATAATGCACGAGAAGCTCTTTCACTTTCATATCTTCTATCTTTCATCCCCCTTTCTTGATTGACTTCCATCGTCCTTCTCGAGTCCGTGTAGCCTACTATCACATGACTGAGTATAATGACACACCAAAAACATTTGCATTTCATGTAGTTGCACCTACATTACCACATATAAGCATTTCATACATACATATAGATATCACAACTGCATCACATCCTGCACACAACACCTATTAGCACAATTTACATTTGCATTATCATATTCATCTACATTACTTACATTCACATTTGCATCACGCATACACATATAAAACATAAAAAAAATAAAAAAACAAAATATTGCATTGCATCATATATATATTTGCATCCATATCATAAGCATCACATAGAAACATACATCACATAGGTACACATGCATATAGCTGCCGCAAAGATGCATCATCTCATATATATATAAAAAGTGTCATGATACAATGATGTCAAAATGATATGGCTACAATCACCCGCAGGTGTCTACATCATTCTACAAAATGGTACAAAACTGATACAGAGGACCTCACTGATCACTCCTGCCAACACTATTGGTAGTGCTAATCCTATCCATGTCATGGTATCCCATGCCACATGTCCCACCCTCATCTCTAGTCTAGGATCCTAAAACACCCATCTCAGTGCCTCTCTGTCTCCGTCTCGATCGTATGGAATCAACTCTCCATCGATCAGAATATGCAAAATCCTGTAGACATCCTCCAGCGTCACTGTCATCTCCCCAATAGGCAAATGGAACGTGCAAGTCTCAGAGTGCCATCTCTCCGCCAGTGCAGTCAGCAAACCCATGTTTGCCCGAAACTCAGGCACATATAGCACATGTGTGAGACCCATCTCCTCAATAGAAATCATGTCCTGAATCGACAACTCTGGTCGCAACCTCTGAGTCGATGGGAATCTCTCCCGTGACTCCAACATAGGCAAATACTCCTGCAGTCAACCAATCAATCATGTCAGTTATAGTGGCATTCACTGTTTATCACAAAATGCTACTTGCTATCTAAATGCATATGGTTATCTACCCTAGTGACACTCACTGTTCATCACAAAGTGTTGCTATCTATCCTAGTAGTGCTCCCTGTTCATCACAAAGTACTACGTGTGTGACATTCCCTGTTCATCACAAAGTGTTACTCACATTCGCACTCCCTGTTCATCACAAAGTGCTGTCTATCCTGGTACTCACTGTTCATCACAAAGTGCCTTGATCTATTCTAGTCTTCCTAGAGGACCTTCTTGAGTGTATCCTCTCAGCAGCTTATCCAATCGACAACGTATGTTCATCATAGAACTGTCGATTTGACCTCGAAGACCAAAACCATGCATTTTGACACACAAACGCATTTTACACTCCTAAACACGCTTATAGACTGCACAAACGCGCTTCTACAACACAGACGTGCTTCCTGAACACATACGTGCCTATACCATTCACAAACGCGGCCAGGGAACACAGACGTCCCTACATGACATAAACGCCCCTACAATTCTCAAACGCGTCCGCATTCAACATAAACGCGGTCCCAGGCATAGACGCGCCTGGACTCGACACAGACGCGCCTGTTGGACACAGACGCGCCTGGCACTGACACAGACGCGGTTGCGCGTTTTTGCATTTTTTTTAACTATCCTATTCCTAGCGCATTTATTGCTACCTAACATGCATTAATGACAAAACTTGAAATGCGTGAAAGTACGAGGAGATTTTGTGGTACTTACCGGCTCTCCTGCATCTGCTGGTCGCTGGAATCGGCAAATGCGGTCAAATCTATGAACCAAAGCCATCGTTGCTGACTGCTGCTGCTCTATTTTCGCTCTGCACTCTGCTCTCGTGGATGTGTAGATGACAATGAGGATGTATTTTCCCCCGTGGTCTATCTTATAGCCTACCCTAGCCCTCGCCTTCATTTCCCGAGTCAATATTCTTCATCCTGTGACTTTGTCACTTTATTCGGTCAATCCATTCTAGCCTTTCTTTCTTATCGAGAGATTGTCTGCAATCTTTTCAGACATTTTCATCCAATCTCTCGAGGGGGCATATTATTCCCATTCTGGGGCAACTCTGTATCAGTTCATCTTATCTTCTTTGAAACAATGCGACAAGCCGCATTGTCTCAAAGAGGGGCAAAATGTAGACACTCAAAATTGTCATGTCTAATTAAATAAATATTTTATTTATTTAATTATCTAAGCCTAATTCTTCTATTAATTAAATAAATTTTTATTTATTTAATTAATTCATTTATCCTCTTCTAGCCTTATTTCTCATTTAAATAAATACATTTATTTATTTAAATTATCCCTTTCCTAAATTAAATAAATATTTTATTTATTTAATTATCCTACTTCTTCTATTAATTAAATAAATCTTTATTTATTTAATTAATTCATTAGCTTTTTCTACACATGACACATGTCATTCATCTCTTAATTCCTACACTACCTACCTCTTTCATTATTTTGGTATTTCTTTTACCTACCCTCTAATCCTAGCCGACCTCTCTTTTTACACCTCTCAATCTTAACCCTCCATTTCTTATTGTGTCTTCTATTTAAGGAGATGCTTTCTTCATTGTCTAACCCTAACTACTTGATCAATTGACTACACTACGATCCTACTTGCAACCACATTCCGTTCTTTGTTGAGCTCTTGTGCATATTAAAATCTGAGAGCAAATATATCAAGCAAGATCAATGGAGATAGGAAGAATGGAGATCAAAACCCTATTGGACATGTGATGGTATAATCTTTGTGATTTTGAGTTATTTTGCATTGTCTTAGGTTATCTTCATATGTTATGGTGGATCTTTGTTGATTGTTAGGCTAGGGTTTAGTGGTTGGATTCATTTTAGCCTTTCAATATTGTTGTTATTGTAATCCATTTTATACTAGTTGCTTAAATGAACTCCATCTACCTTGTAATGCCGAAGGCGTACGATACTCACATATGGATACAAAATGTTTGTCAATAAAAACTATAAGAATTTTAAAATCTGATGTATTGGTAACACTTAAATGCATGAAAAAAAATAAAATTTTAATTTATTTTCTCCTTTCATACACTCAAATTTTAATTATTTAATGCTAATTATATCTTAGCGACCACTCAATCTAAGTTTGACTAATGAATCATTTTTGTCTATCAAGATAATAATAATAACATCTTAATAGATTTTTTACTTTAATCAAGAGTATAGTAAAAAAATAAAAGAATAATAATAGTTTGATATTAAAAGTTTTAAAGTCCACAAGAACGACGGAGCCTTAAAAGTCTAATTACGGTTCAAACTTGCTGATTCCTTCAACTTGCTGATTCCTTCAAACTTGCTGATTCCTTCAACTTGATCAGGTTCAAACTTGCTGATTCCTTCAAAATATCGCCAAACTCATTTTTGTTTGTGCTCATCAAGAAGGAAGTGGACCCTATCTTGGACATGAAACTACATATGAGATGACCTATTATTATGAATGAACATTCCAAAATAGAAGAAAACTAGATCAAAAAATTTACATTCAATTCAGATATAAAAGAAGGTACACCATCATTGATTTTTTCATGTACAACCAAATAAGTCAGTTTAAACATGTACATATTATTTATTTTTAACATAGTCAAATAATACCTTATTCCATCAATCTCTTTCTAGAACCCATATTAAAATTATGTAAAACTAATTCCTAAAAAGACTTGGAGGAGGCATTTAAAGTAGATGTTCCACATCCTCCTCCTCAACCTCCTAGTTTTGGGACATAGAGTTGTTTGCTTGAATCAATTTGTGCGATCTAAGAGTTGTAAGAATGTCATACTCATTCCCACTTAAAATAATATAACTTATAGAATATAGATCTTGTAGCTACCAATTTGATATCTAGTGTTTGTACAACTTGCTTCCTTTTTTTGAGTGCTTAGTGTTGTCTTCCTTCTCATTTTTCTTATCTTTCACTTGATCCACATTAATCTTTGTTGAGTGCACATACAGGCCAATGAAATTAAATATTCCTCAAGCAAATAAATTTAGAAGGAATCCTCATTTATCCTCTTTATGATTTCACAAGCTCAAATCTTCTTGGGTTTTTACTTGTTGTAGGCACCTTGGTCATACCTTTCCTTGTCTAGATCTACCATGGTAGTTTCTCTCTTAATTATTTTTCTTCTCCAATGCAAATCAACACTCTTCTTATATTTCTCATTCATGGATTGCAATTTGAGCCTAACTTGTTAATGCACTCTTTGAATATTCTCTAAAAAACTACAATCTATTGGTTGTTATGTGGGTATATTGGAAAATTAACTAAGTCCATAAAGTTTCTTTAGGATTTGTACCATATACAACTTGAAATGTGGACATACTTGTAGACCTAATTGTGCTAAAATTATAGGAAAATTCATCTTGTGATATCACGAAACCCATTGTTACCAACTAAACACCTCAATAGATTCCTTAGACTCCTATTCACCACCTCAATTTGATCATTGGTTTCAGGATGATATGCGAAACTAAATTGCAACTCTTTATTCAACTTTTTTCATGAGACCTTTCAAAACTGACATAAGAATTTGCCATCCTTACCAACTTAAAATTGCAAAGACATTACTAAAATATGAATCATTTACATATGCACTAATTTTTTTTCTTATAAAACAACCAACTGATATGTAACATCTCATTCTAAATTTAGGATAAATATTTTTAACAAAATTAAACATATTTAAATTGGAACCATATGAACCCTAGGTTTGTATCAATGTTTACCCTCAGTGTTACAA
Organism: Cryptomeria japonica; assembly: GCF_030272615.1. NCBI lineage: Eukaryota > Viridiplantae > Streptophyta > Pinopsida > Cupressales > Cupressaceae > Cryptomeria > Cryptomeria japonica. The sequence continues at coordinate 804,686,614 of NC_081411.1, forward strand.
CCTTATAAAACCCTCCATTATATTAATATTTACACAACAACATTATCGACCCCTAAATATGCTTCAAAATTCTTTATTTAATATTAAAATAACAAAACATCATTAAATCTACTTGAATCAAGAGCAAAAATAGAATTTCCTCATTATATTTACATAAATAACAATAAATTACAATGGAAGACAAACTAAAATTTAATTTATGTTAACGTTTTTGGAATGCTTTACAGAATTTTGGTCCTACAACTATAATAGGTTAAAATAAATGTCACAAGAACAACAATCCATGATTGCATAGTCACAAAAAAACTAGAGCCCGTTCAACATTAACAAAAACCATAAACCATAGATCGTCTATTAAATAGAATAAAACTATATAAAATGTTACAATATTCTACTATAGCTACTATGAAAAATAGATAGACAAATTCTTATACTCATGACAACAATGAGTGTCATACAAACTCATTATCATTGATTTTAGCCATTATTAAAGCTCAAAAGAAACCTCTACATGAGAGCACTCCTTTAGCTAAAGGAGTTTTATCCTCTGACCACATGGACTTCACTAGCTAGGCAATATTATATCACATGCATTCATATTGGGGGGTTTAATATCCCCCCAAAGAGGGTACAATATATTGCCTATCGATGAAAATAGGAGGGTTTTTAATTCGGGCTATGAAAAATTACAATATCTGTTGAAAATAGGGAGGCTTTTCATTTAGGCTATGTATTGGGAGGGGGTGAAAAAAAAAGAGTTTAGGACAATAGTTTTTGAAAATAGGGGGATTCTTTAGTATGCCATGAACACACGTTATATAAACCAGGTTCACTAAGTAGAGCCCCTATGCTTAGATGACATGAGATCTATAGGTTTTTTATCCTTTGACCTCCACAAATCTATGGGTTTTTATCCTCAAATATATATGCTTGAATAATAAGTGCTTATGATGACTTTTAGTAAAGTTTTATGTTGGTTTGTTCAAATATGTTTTTCTTCTTATATTTTCAACCCAAAACACCTTTTGTAGATGGATTAAAGCTAATATAGAGACCATTGAGTTCCAAATAAGTATATAGATTGGAGAACCCACACTAACTAATGTTGTTTTCCTTTGAAACACACCCAAATCTATGTACACATGCATAAAAGGTAATAGGGTGTTATGGAAGCATATACTCAAAATTCACAACAACTCCTCACATTAATGATGTGAATATTTATGACCACAAACCCTAATTACTGTATTAATGGTGGCTAGGGTAGTATAACTAATTCCCATGACATTAAATAAATATGTAGTCACATCATTTAAGTAGATAATTTTCTATTGATGTCCTCTAACTCTAGATAATTTTGGTATTGATATAGTACCATAGCTAGAGCCATATGTTAAGAATAATCATTATGATGAATTCTGATCTTAGCTGGTAGGTGAGATGGATAGAGAGAAATGGTGGAGAGATATGATGGATGGACAAGTTCAATAGTGTAATAGGAGAAAATAATGAAGGTAGGGGGTGACTAGGAGGTATGCTTGAATAAGGAATTATGAAACTTTAATGGAAGTATAGGATATAATAGAATTGAGAAGAAAGTCATTTAATGAAGGGAAAATTTTGCAACTCCAATGACTTAGATTGATTTAGAAAATTGCCCATGCTTCCATAGTTAGAGATTTTGAGGATCTTAAGAAAATACATGAAATTAAAGGGTAGGAAATTGTACAAACATTTGGATTGAGCGGAGTAATGGTGGTAGGAAATGGGAATTCTAGACCACATCATTGATTATTGGAAAAGGGGACATGCCAAGTATACCCTAGTGAAATTTTCCAACCAAGCAATTGTAAGTGTAATTCAATGCCTCCTCCTATCTAAAAATATTTATAAATATCTCTATTCAATGAGTCTTCCCCTCAAACTTTAGTAAAGGTATGATGGCTCCATGTCCCAAACTTTTCCATCTTTAGTTTTAGTAAAACAATTAAGGAAACTAATCCTCCATATGCCTCTTTTTGACATGGTGATGATGAAAACATATACAAAATCCTACAAGACTGAAGGTTGCCTCATATGTTCACCTCCACATTTTTGCTTGTGATTCCTTGCACAAGTCTCTACCATTAGATTTATTTCACCACACTAAAGACACACTACTCTTAGTATATATTTGAAGCTCCTCAAGATCTTGTTATTGTATTCATACCTTCCTCAATAAGGTAGATGCATCCAAAATTATTTGTCCTTAACTTTAGATAATATACTTTACTCAATACATAATGGATGGTACCTATGTAGATATAAATGATTTATGATAATAGATAGGAATGATGATGATAATAATTCCAAAGATAGAAATTAGGTGGATAGAGACTTTTGGTCTTGTTCCTTGTGCAATCTAACTAAAATATATGAGCATCACTTCTTTATCTTCTATTTAGATTGTATCGCTATGAAGATGAATCTAACTTTAATATTTTCCTATCAAGCCAACTGAAATATTTGTTAAGTGCATTTGTATTATGTTAGGAACTTCCATAGAATGGTACAGTGAAACTCTACCTACTTTTTCTTGGACTATGGTCATGACATGCTCAAAATAATACGCGTCTCTCTAAATTGTTATCATTATAATAACCTTATGTTGCAAAACACCTATTAGGGTGGAGGGTGGGTGCAAGAAGTTGGGTCCCAATTAGGGGTAAGTGCACGTGTTGGGAAGAGCATCGCTAGAAATGGGGACCTGTTTGTTAGAAAATGGGCACCCGTTATGCTTCGGGCTCCCAAACCAAAAATTCATAAAACAGGGCTCCATTATTTAAAAAATAGGGCCCCATTATTTACAAAAGAGGGCCCCTTTTTTAAAAATATATATTTTTAAATAAGGAGGCCCCATTTTGTAAAAATATTAAAAAAAAAATTCATACAAACTCATTTTTACACTTTATATAATGGGCACTCATTACATTTAAATAACAAGGACCCATTATAGAACGGGGCCCCATTATTTAAAATTTCAAAACCAATCCTACCATGTGCCTTAGGATTTGGGTCGAGTAAGGCTTGGAATGCCCAAACCTAAGCCTTAGCCTTCAAGTACAAGGTCGAACTATGCAAGTCACAAAATACTGACTTTTGGCATATCTTTGATGCCCATTTTTACCAAATTATCAGACAAAATTAAAACCCATTAGAGATTACATTGTGTAGATTCCAATTTTTTTTTTTTAAAGATTTGATTATTTTTTCTACTTTTTAATCAATTTGTACTAGATTTGGTCCAATATTTTCTAAATATTAAGTTTTCTTATTTATTTAATAACTTTTTTGTTTTTATGTTTTTTTGGAAAACAAATTATATGACATCAATCTACAAAGAATTATTTTCAATATAAAAAAAAAAATTAAAAATGATAAGTTTAGGTCAAATTATGGTGGTCGTACATGAGAGATTTTTAAAACAACAAATATGACCAATAGAAAATTTACAAAAAATAAATATTCAAAAAAAAAAATACAAAACTTGAAATCCTCATCAATCTTCAATGTGTTACAATTTTTTTCCCAAAAGGGCTAGAAAAAAACTTTTATTTGTGTCAAAAAGTGGTGGCCGTACACATGCATGGTTTGGTCGTAAAACAAGCATTTTTAAATACTAGTTTTTAGAAATCCCTTATGAAAGTCAAGTTTTCTTATCTGGGCATTAAAATAAATTACATATTTGAAAACTAGAATCCAAGTGTACATTTTGTATTACTAAAATTTTTCAATATTCAATCTCTTAGTGCTTCAAATTTTTATGTCAAATGTGGCAAAATTTGAAAATCAAGGAAAACACTTCCATTTTTTGGCCAAAAAGTGGCCTAAACTTCTTGCACACACTCTAAATGTTAGTTTTCGATATAAAATTAGGGTGAGGGCTCACTTCCAGAATTGCTCACTATAGGTGAGCTCACTACCTGATTAAAATCACCATAAAAAGGAGGGCTCACTACCTAGAGGAGGAAAAAGAGAATCCACCACAAAGGCACAATTGCCACTCTGCTGTAATGCCGAAAGAAACCTTAGGCTAACTGCCACTAATACCAAAAAACATCAGCAAACAACCACATTTATCAACCACTTTGCTTCACCAAAGATAGATCTTCCTGTTACAATCAACTTCCTTCTATGAATCCTTCTATCTTTCTATATGATACTATATTACAAACATCCTTTATATATATATTGATCTCCAAGATAGATTTTCCAAGTTGGCCAAGGAGATAATAAATCATAATTGAAAATAGGGCTTCACTAAGCATCCCTGCGATGGAAAGGAATGAGAAGCAAATTATTCCACAATGCAAAAACACACTATCCAAATGCCGCAATCACCAGACTAAGAAGATAGAGCATCCAGGGTTAAACTAGACCAGGTAAGAATTTTTTTGGAGCACAACAACATGTACCAAATCAGAATAACAATGATAATACAATAAAAAAACAAATATAGAAATGCAACAAGAGAACTGAAGATGCGGAGCTCTACAAACTCTGATAGACAAACATCATCAGCACAACATCAACTACCAAAGAACTCTTTCCAGGCCACCAAAACATGAGAGAAAAATCTCAAGACAATGTCCATCAATGTGCCAACACATTATGAATATATCTGCAATAAGTCAGAACATCCAAAGCAAAAACCAAACACTGAAAAAAAATCAATAAATTGACATCAATGACAACCATATTGAAACATCAAATAACTTCACATTTGCAAGACTATTAAGGAGGAAATTGAACACAGAAAGGCGAAGCAAAAAAGATACACGAAGTCTCCCTTTGCAATGGTGGATCCTCCTGACTCACTAGTCAAGGCTACCTCAGAGTTTGGCACTCAGGTCTTTGCAAATGACTTTGATAAAAAGATTTGTTTTTCTAATAAAGTCATAGGTTAGTGTAAAGATTGGCATTAGAGTAATGCCTCTTTCTAGTAGACCAGATCCCTTTGTGTCTTTGGTGGGTGGTTGTTTGGTTTTGTTTTTGGTCTTTGCTTGGTTGTTTAGTGGTTTCTAGCATGTTTTGGTAGTCTATTTTTTGGCCAGTTACACATTCCTCATATGCCTTAGGTGTTGGTGTTTAGCGATTAGGTAAAGGTTCGAGTCTATTCCACTTTTCTAAATTAGAACACAACATAAAATTAATTATCATTAGTAATGTAAATATTCTTAGCTTTATTTAAATTTTCACTAAAGAAATTCATACATTTTCAGTCTTTGATTAGCAATCCCCTATTAACTACCCCTATAGAATCACACTTAACTATAAGAATTTTTTTAAATTGAGGTATAGAAAGAATAAGTTCTTCATTAACCTTTCTTTTGAGGTATTCAAAACTCAAAACACACACTATAACCTTTGTCCAAATAAATACCTCCCCTTTCATTCAATTAGTATTTATTCTATTAACATTCCTAATGAATATCTTATAAAAGATCACCATCCTATGAAAGCTCACCACCTCACTAATACTTTGAGGAGTAAGAAAATCAAGAATAGCTTTAACCTTTTCTAGATCCATGCTCAATTCATCTAATGTAATAACACTCCCTAAAAAACTAGCTCATGTAATAACACTCCCTAAAAAACTAGCTCATGTTTGTACAATTCACTCTTTTTATGGCTGATAAACAAGATTTATGCTCTAAGTATATCAAGTACTACTCTCAAATATCCTACATGCTCCTTTGTATTTTTTCTATAAATCAAGATATCATCAAAATAGACTACGATACATTTTACAATATGTAATATAAATACATGAGTCATTATTCACCTGAACATGGGTAGAAAATTTGTTAATATAAATGAGATTAACATTTAAATAATCCTTCCCTATTTTGAAGGAAGTCTTCCACTCATCACCCTAAAAAATGTAGATTTGATGGAGTCCACATCTATGGAATATATTTGAGAATACCTTGATACTTGAGAAGTAATCTAATAACTCATCCATTCTAGGTAACAAACATCAATACTTCATAATGATTTTGTTAATGGCTCTATATTCTATAAATCTCCAATTTTTTTCTTCCTTTAAAGAAGGGTAGAGAGGGTGTAGTACATAGACTCATACCTTCTATTAATGATAGTTTGGTAAAAAAAAGAAGTCTCCTATTAACATGGCTTAGATCACCCATGAAAGTGAGTTCCAAGAGAACCCGGAAAGATACAATCACCTCCCTAATGCAAAGGATTTCCATCCTTGGATTTGTTATTACATATCTAGATGTGTGATGGGTAGAAAATAGATTAGGCAACTTCGATTAATGACATATCACATAAACAGTTGACAAGGTATTGTAAACCTCTAGATATTATATGACCTCATATTCGGTGTGCCTGTTGGCCTTCTAAACTAGTTTTCCAGGTTCGAATCGTGTTGGCACATTCCAACTTTATTTGTTAACTCTAGGAGGAGGTGTGGCGGCTGTGACGTTATCGACAGGGTTCTCTTGATACTGAGATGAGCACAAATTAAAGTGTGATTGACTATATTTTAGGTGATTACTCGAATAACATAATATCGTATAAGTCAATAATCTGCCAACCGTGCAAACAATCAGCCAGTTTGAACCGTAACTAGACTTTTAGATTTCCCGTTCTTATTGACTTTATGATAATGGAAGCACGTAAAACAAAAATGCCAACTAAATGGTGGTGGTAGGCACGTCCTACGGAAAAAGTTTGGCAAATCCCACCGAGATGGCAATCCCCCAACAAAGATAACTCGGAAATGCAGCGAATTATTAGTTAACATTGCCATGGGTTCGAACTTCGAATTGATCGTTTTGAAGCTTCTATGGATTCAAGTCAGTTATTCCGGCGCACTTACAGCCGGGTCATACTCAACTCGTTTCCCATCTATTTCTAACCTCACTTGCTCCTAGTGTTAAACCACATCTTCTTCTCTTCTGTAAGCTGCCCAAATGGATTTCTCAGCGACTGCATCAAAGAGAGTGCCGCTATTTCTAGCGGCTTTGCTACTGTTGTGGACTGTTACTGTTGATTCCGCATCAGAGGAAGGCGAGATATACGCAGTATGTAATGTGGTGAAGTACTCCAAAGGCTCGGAATTTGATAGGAATTTGGAGGCGCTCTTTAAAACGTTGACAGAGAAAGCAGCCGATTCGGGCTTCGGCGCTTCGGTTTACGGGCGGGAGAAGCCAAACCAGCTGTCGGGGCGCCTCCAGTGTAGAGGAGATTTGTCTCCCGCCGAGTGCGGCGCGTGTTCAGCGGAGGCAGTGAAGGTCGTCCGCCGCGATTGCCCCAACGCCATTGGCGCACGCGTTCAGCTGGAGCATTGCTTCCTTCGCTACGAGAATTACACCTTTCTCTCTCATTTGGACACCAGCTACTGGTATGGCCTCGTCAACGTTAATAACAATACGGACACCGGTTTTAATGTTGCTGCTCATAGTCTTTTGGCGGATCTGTCGAGGAAGGCCCCCACCAGTCCTATTAAGTTCGCCTTGGGGTCGTCTGTAGTTTCTTCGAATGTGAGCATCTATGCCATGGAGATGTGCTGGAGGGACATGTCGGGGAAAGATTGTGCGGCCTGCATTTCCAAGGGAATCGAAAAGCTGTTCGACTGCTGCAGCGAAAAGGTGGGCGTTCAGGTGTTCATGGGCAGCTGCACCCTGCGCTATGAAACATATCAGTTTGCCAAGCACTATTAGAGTTTTACCCATCTATCAGATTCTCTTTCTGTATGTGTGGTGAACATGGAGGGCGTACTCGCTAAATAAAGAAATAGTAATAAGAATAATGAAGCCACAGGTGAGATCGTTGCCTGGCCTTCATTATTTCTATGTTGGATGCTTCAGACATGAATCTGGTAAAAATAAATAAAAAGAGAGGATGAAGGGATTTTCTATTCACTAGACCAACATGGAAACATTATAAGTTAAATAGTACGTAAAGCTGGAGATTAAAGAAGAGGAGAGTTCGATTATAACATTTTTTTTATTTGCTTCAATGACAGTGGGTTAGGCACTGTCTTACTTTGATAGATAGCTATATTGGAGTAGTTATTAAGTTTAAAACCTGATATATTAAGTTTTATAATATAATAGTTTATGTAAATGATGGATAAAATCACAATATTTTTAATCATATTATTTAATATATGGTTCATGAATTGGAAACAGTGAAAATATTTAAATACTCGTCTTAAATGCATTCTAATCATTTTAAATTTTACTAATAGATCAACAAAATATTAAAACATTTTAAATTTTACTAATAGATCAACAAAATATTAAAAGCAATATTAATGTGAACATGGATATTAAAATTAAATTTCACAAAATGACTTCTTTTTTAACATCTAGTGATCTATGCATAAGTGTTTATTTAAAAAATTTAAAGAAGAGAACATCTGAACTTAAATGTTTCATTGTAATGAAAAAGTGTACATTTTTAATTTTTATATGTTAATTTTAAATCATTTAAGTTGAACTTAAATTATATAATAAACATAATATATATGGGGTTGATCTTGCAATGCAATAGTTGTAATGCTTCATTGGTACACATATTGCTTAAAACATTGCTTGGTGGATGAAGGATGGTCGATTGACGTGGATGGAGGGTGGATCAGGCATCGACAAACATGCCTTGGATGACAATAGTAGCAGGTACATTGCAACATATGGTGAGAACTTGGCAGTGGTAGGAGAGGTAGTGTGTGACATGGAGATAGAGGAAAAAGATTGGAGATTGAAGGTTGATGATGATGAGGAGATCAAAGGGTAGACAATGATGACATCGTAGGGATGCCATGTAAAGCATATGTAAGCAAGGACAAGAGAGGTGTTAAGGCCTTGATGGATGATGTGGCAAGTGTTAAAGCAATTGGAGGAAGATGATGATGCACATGGAGGAATGAAAGGTGGAGGAAGTAAAAAATGGAGAGAAAAAGGACAAGGAGAGGAAGGACAGGGGGAAGGATAGGGAGGATGATAGAGAAGAAGAGAAGAGGAGGAGAGGTATTGATATGTGGCGACTGATCAGCAAAGTACTGTACACTTAGCACATATTCTCGCTAGGGTCTGGGGTCGGGCCAGGCCCCGGGAACGCGGGCGGTAGCCTACTGCAGGGGTTCGGGGGTGGCAGCCCCCGAAATTTTTTTTTTGGATGTTTTTGTTGATGAAAACTGACATTGTAATAAAACCCTAAAAAGGCCGACTTTGTTTGTTGCCCTAAAAATGCATGTTATAAGCAGCTGGGATGCTTAAGGCATTGAGAGGTTTATGTACCATTTTTGCTGGATAATAAGAAAGATTAGATGACTGTGTATGGTGGACATAACCCATTCTGGGTGAACCACATTAAATCTCTGTGCTATCTGTGTCCTGTTTTATTCCTTTATCTTTTGTATTTAGATCTGCATACAATTGTTAGTTCATATTTTCTTCGAATCTGCTTGAAACCCTAACAAGAGGAGGAGAGAGAGAGAAGAAAGAAGGAGAGGAAGGGTAGAGAGAAAGAAGAGGAAGAAACTTGCAAAAATCGGTTGGGGGTGGTGTTAATGCATGTTCTTGAGGATGGGGTCCCTTTTGTGACCCCATTTGTTCATAGCTCTAGTCAAAAGCATTCACCGATCAACAAGAAAAAAACACAACATATACCATTTCTCTACAATAAAGGGTGAATTCTCTTTGCATTTCTTTATGTAACTCACAATCCTACACATTAGCTCAAACATAAATTTGTCTCATGTCATAATCTTCCCTTCCCCTTGCAACACTATGTCAATATCTTTTTATAAATGAATGAGACTCTTGAAAAATTCTCTCACATGTATCTATACATGAATTAATTTGAATTCTAAAAACATAATCAAGACTATTGTATGTAAACTCTTTTAAGAATTTTTTATAAATTTAAAAGTCATTCATTTAGCTTTGGTAACAATATTGTCAACTCCTATTTCAAAATTTAATACATTTTATGTGATCTATATATGGAAAACACCTACATGAATAACTTCAATTTGAATAACACCATTATCTCCAAAATTTTCAAACAAGTAAAACCCAAAATCTCTTCATATGACCACAGATGCAAGAGCTGCAGAACCACACCCATAATTTATAAAAATAGCTGCATAAATTATATAGCACTCACCATGGAAAACTCCAATGCGTCATTTTCGCCGTCGCATGCACGACACTCCAAATTCCAATAAGCCATCCCGCCGTCACATGCAATACCCTCCATAACTATTATGCCATCTTTCTTTGTTTCATATTAATTTTTTTTTGCCGCATCCACACTTTTTAATAGGGGCGAGGAAACGCGAAGAATCCATCCAGAGAAACGTGTTTTGTACAAAACCAAAACATACAAATTTTACTCTACGTAGAACAAGTTATAAAATAAAATAAAGTGGAAAACAGTGCTGCAGACTGGGTCATTACTCACTTAAAAAAAATATACTCACCTCGGTGGACCAAACTTCAGAATTCTGTGCTGCGTGGACGATTTCATCTTTTGAAAGTTTGATTCTCCCACGGGTCACTTTCTTTTGTTTCCATCGTCTTTACTTATGAGTTTTTATTGCAAAACGTTGATCGGGTACTGGCAGAGCCCGCACAAACTACCTGCCTCCAATGCAGAGGAGATTTGTCTCCAGCTGACTGTGGTGCGTGCTCAGCGGAGGCAGTGAAGGTCGTCCACCGCGACTGCCCCAACGCCATTGGCGCCCGTGTCCAGCTGGAGCATAGCTTCCTTCACTACGAGAATTACACCTTCATCTCAGATTAAGATACTAACTTCTAGTATGGCCTGTCAAATGTCAGTAAGGATACAGACATCCACTTTAATGCTGGCGTTAGGGATCTATTGGCGGATCTGTCTAGCAGGGTCCTAGCCAGTCCTACCAAGTTCGCATTGGGGTCATTGGTTGTCTCTCCCAATGCAACCATCTATGTGCTGGCGAGATATGTCAAGGGCCGACTGTGCGGGTTGCCTGTCCAAGGGATATGAACAACTCTTCAGTTGCTGTAGCGAAAAAAGTGGGAGCTCAAGTTTTCATGGGCAGCTGTACTCTGAAATCTATCCCTTCTCCGAGCATTATTAGATTCTATACTTGTTATTCAATTTGTGCTTTCTAGTTGAGGTCATTGATCACACACATAGTGGCAGACATACTCGCCAAATAGCGTAGTTATAATAATAATAATTATGCAAAAAGGAGATGGTTGCATTGCCTTAATAGGATCTATGTTGCATGCATTACCGATTAATTTCACACAATAAATACAAGAGTATCTCATCAAGGTCATCAGACCTGCAACTAATGATAAGACTATATATAAATATATAAATACTTTAAAAATCTAATTCAAAACCTATTTTTGGGCACAAAAGTGGTGTTTTCACTTTGAATTTACAACTACGAACAATTAATTTTAATACGAACTTTTGAAAAATTGTTGCCTTGCTTGGCAATAGTCTATTGAGTGTGAAGATAAATATGTTCTGAATATACTAAATTGGGAGAGACTCAAACCTTTATATACCTGCGAAACCAATGAGTGACAAAAATCAAAGGCTCACGAGGGGTGAAGATAAATTTGTTGATCATGAGTGATTAAGAATAATTTCCATTTAAATCAATTTATGAATGTTTATATTTAAAAGCAGTACTTATCATCTTTATAGAGGAATGACAAAATTTTTCATGCACAACATAGGCCTATCATGGAAGCAATTTGGAGCATTTAATTTAAGATAAAGTTTGTAAAGCATTGAATAAGACCCATTGATGATGTCCAAATTGTATTTTGTTCTGAGATTTTTTTGTTTTTCATCAGATTTTATGTTATTGTTGGTGTTCAAATCTAGACTTGAAAGATATACTTGCAAGTTGTATATAAATCTGCACCAATACATTCTCTAAAATGTGAAAGATTTTTTAATAAAAGAAATCTCCTATATGTTGGAAAAATCTCTCCTCTTTGCTGCATGAGGAACATGGCTCATTCTCACAACTTTTTCTCTTTTCTTTGTTTACTCTAAATTATGGTGTATGAGAGTAACTTATACATTTGAGCATTCTAAGGGTTGGATAGCCATTTCCATATATTACGACATACAAAAAATAAAGTTTTTTTATTTTATTTTATTATATTTTACATCCAATTTAGCTAATGAATTTATCATTTTTGAAAAAAATTATTAAAAGATTTTTCTAAAGTTACCCAATTTCACATGAGAAAAGATGATATGAAAAGATGATATTTATAACATTTCTTGATCGGGTCAACATCTCATATTATTTGGTAGACAAGATAGTTGTATTAAGCATATCAATTTGTGTAGAACAAAATGGTTGTATTTGATTTTTTTACCTCTACCTATCTTCTTATAATGATGATCAACAATATGCTAGGATCTCAAAGATACATAGAAGGGATATCATTTTGTTGGGTCCTAGAATTGTTGTTCACACTTTAAGATATGTAACCTTCTCCAAGGATAGGGAAATATCATTCTCGATGATGAATCATACCTATTAGAAACATAGGATTTGCTCACGTGCCAATACCATGTTCCAGAGTGAGCACCAAAGATTAATCTGTAACACTGGATGACCTCCAGAGAGATAAGAGAGGAACAACATAAGAAGATTATATTCTACCAAATCAAGAATACAAAGTGATAAGATACAAGATTGATTGATTTTCAATGCTAGAGATGCATTTCTTATACAAGAAAAATACAGAAACTTCATTTTTTGTTTTGAGTTTATTATGATAAACTATCAATAGACTTGGTTTGTGAGTTTCCTAGGTTTAATGACTAATATTCAAAGTCTAGCTAGCAAAGGAAAAAGTTTTGATGATTTGGCATGTCCCCTAGCTTTGATCCCAGGTCACTGAGTCATGTCCTCTATGCCATGGAGATGTGCTGGAGGGACATGTCCAGGAAAGACTCTGCGGCCTGCCTTTCCAAGGGAATTGAAGAGCTCTTTGACTGCTTCAGCGAAAAGGTGGGTGTATATATACGTATATGTATACGTATATATACATATACGTATATGTATACATATATATACATATACGTATATGTATACATATATATACATATACGTATGTATATATACATATATGTATATATGTATATGTATATGTATGTCTATATACATATGTATATATATACATACATGTATATGTACACACACACACCAAACTTATGCTATTGTTTTGATCATCTTATCATAATTATAGCAAGGTTATACTAATTTATTGAGCAATCAACAAATCAAGATCATAGCAAATAGAATTTAGGTGTATTCTATTTGAAGGTTATCAAGGTGAATGAAGATAATTGAGGTATAAAATTGATTTATTTGAATTTATTATGTTATTTTTCTTCAATATATTTTTATCATCTTTAGTTCTTCATGCCTTATGCGACCTATGTCCATGTTCTAACCTTTTATGGTTAAGTTTTCATGGGTTTTGAAGCTGCAAATTACATTCTTGGGCCCTTACTATGAAAAGGGTGTTCTATTTCATAAAGTGGAACATTTATTACATATAGTTGTACCCATTTTTCAATAATTTGCACCTTTGTTTCACATATCTATGCCTTTATTGCAATAAATTGCACCTTTATAGTAATTTGTAGCGCTTCTATTTCTCAAAACTACACTTTGGTTGCCAAATTTGTGCTTCTCTCCAAAATATTTGGCTTAAGAAATTATAGTAATTATTAGGGGTTTTGAGATAATTTAATTGGATTGATCTACATTTTTAAATCTCTCTAAAACTCTATTTTTGTAGGATATCTAAATTCTTGAATTAAAAACTATGGTTTTCTAGGTTTTTTTAGATAATCTTTAACTTAGAGTTTTCTTGCAAGTTTCTTTAATGGGATTGGTTTTTCAAATTTATTACGTCCTTTTGAGGTTAGTGAGCAATCATATATATACTATCTCAAAACTCTATTATGTAGGTATCCTAACTTGTTTTGTTTTTGGCAAAAAATCAAGTTTTGATAAGGTTTATCAAGATTTCTTCAAACTAGGTTTTTAAGGTGTTTTGCGAACAAATTAATGTTTAGATTGATGAATACTAAGAGGGGGTAGTGAATTAGTATATGAAAAATTACTGAACTCAAACACTTTATCAGTCTAGCATTAAACTGGTATAACAGTTTAACTAACAAACTGATTAACACAAATGCAAACCAAACTATAAGTAAGACATTCACCCATAGAAGAACAATCACCATAACACAAGAGATTTTGACGTGGAAACCCAAATGGGAAAAAACACAGTGAGATGAAACTCATAAGTAAATATCTGTAGAATAGTAACTAGACCGGTTAAGGTCAGATCAGTTAAGGTCATACAATGTTCTTTACCAGAACAGATCCTGTTAGGAATCTCAATCTCTGTTAGGAGATAAGTCCGATTAAAGACTACCTTGTGAGAGGATTTTAGATCTACATATGTGAATCACCTTGTTAGAGGATCTACAAAGGCTTTTCTGGGCCTACCCGGTTAAGGGTTTTTAACTTATCAAAGATGTGAGTAATCAACAAGTGAATTATCTAGCAAACAATACAGTCTGCTTGGTTAGATCCATGATAGCTCATTGCTAATGCATTTCAACATTACTTCAGTCTCCAGTAAATCCACACTCTGTTACAGCATACAAACTTAATCTTTTCTATTAGGATCGTACATACAAGAACTCATCAACCACCACAAACCCTAACAACTACACACATACTAAAACCCTAGACATGATGTCCTTAAAAGGAATCTAATTTCATGTCGGTCCAATAGGATTACATTGCAAGTTCGTAGGTTCATTGTATCTAGACACATTTGGTAACACAACACAAAATCACCATCAAAGTGTCGGTGGATGGTAACTCATCACAAAGATATACCAACTGGTAACTCATCACAGAGTATTACTGGTTTATACAACTTTACCGATTACTGGTTGGTAACTCAGAGTAATACTGGTTTAACTATTAAACAAATTATCGATTGACAGAAATGAAGACTGGGAAAATGATAACTGCCACTTCTAGTTCCTTTTCTTTGTTCTGCTTGAGATCCTCGAACTACTTGAGGTCCTCATGCCGCTTGAGATTGGTACACACTTTCTGCAAGACACCGATTGTCTAAAGACTATAACATAATACCGGTTTGAAACAAATACCGGTTGAGCATAACTCATAAATATAAAAAGTGATCTCATAGCAAGTGTGTGTCCATCAATGACAATCATAACATAATCATCAAAAATGCCAACAATCGCCCCCTTTGGCATTGATGGCAACACTTAGTAAATTTTTTGACGTTTAAGTGTTTTTACAAAAAAAATTATGGCATGATAAAAAATACTCCCCCTAAGCATATACACTATCCCTTTGCAGAAAAAAAAATGTATACTACTTCCTTACAGAGATAAACATGATTATACATAGCATGCATCAAAATTTTAAATACCAGAATGCTTCTCCCCCTTTTCCAACAATGACAAAATACAGCTGAATAACCCCTATTTCTATTAGCTGAATAAATGTTTATGATAATAAAGAGTGAAACTTGTCAAAAACTGATTTAAAGTCCTGCATAAATTGCTTCATGGATAAGGACCATGACTCAAGTAATGAGGTAGCAACCTCATTCTCCATTTGCATCTGGGATACCTGTTCCTCCATGGCGTCCAAGGTACTCATCTCTTGAGTAACCGTCAAGGCATCTAGATTGAGATAGCACTTCTGAAGTATTTGCAGTCTTGGTAGTAGAACCAATTGAAGTTCCTGCAAATCCTTGGTCTGGTTGCTAATCTCCAAATCAATTCTTGTAGCCTGAAGTTGAAACTGGTGAACGGTTTACCCATAAGTGGTAAAGGAGTCATATGGGGTCTTGAAGGTGCTTATGAATATCTGCAAATCAGTTTGCAGTTTGTCTTTTTGGGCAAGCACATCATCATAGAATAGATGGGGTAGACATATCTTATTGAGCAACAATTTCCCCTCATCCATTACATCTTTGATGTCCTTCTGTGCCTTCTGTAGATCGGACTAGAGTTCATGTAACTTTTTCACCAAGGCAGTCTTCAAAGCCTTTTGATGCTCCTTCTTGGCATGCGCTTCAACAACCTCTTCTAGGCTTTGTACCTAGTCCTCCACAACTGTGCATAAGAGTTTCAATTGGGCCAGAGAGGAATCTGTACTAGGGAGGTTGCTACCGGGTATCAAACCGGTAAGAGTGTCCATTGCAACTTGGATCATGTTTTGCTCCTTCTTCCTCCTTATCACCTCTAGGTGTTCTTGAGCAAGCTTAATGCTTTGTAGTAGCTTAAATTCATTAGTAGATTGGAGGTCAATGGGACTAGTAATGGTAGCCAATTTGTCTTGACTACTAGTTGCCTTTGGGGTTTCCACCTATGTGCTTTGTGCCGCTTCCTCCTTCTCTTTGGCTCTTAACTTATCTTCTTCTATCTTCTTTTGCTCCTCTTCTTCTTGCTTTCTTTTCTCTTCTTCCTTCTTCTTCTCTTCTTCTTTCCACTCCTTTTCTTCTTCATCCTTCTTCTTCTTCTCCTCTTCCTATTCCTTCTTCTCCTCTTCATGCTTCTTCTTCTCCTCTTCATGCTTCCTCTTCTCCTCTTCCTACTTCTTCTTCTCTTCTACCATTCTCTTCTCCTCTTCCTGCTTCCTCTTCTCATCTTCCTTTCTCTTTTCTCCTTCCTGCCATTTCTCTTCTTCTTTCTTTTCTTCTTCCTTCTTCTTCTTCTCTTCCTCTTGCTTCTTTTCTTCCTCTTTTCTCTTTTTATCTTCTTTTGCCTGTTTCTTCTTTTCTTCTTCCTGTTGCTTCTTCTCTTTCTCCGCTTGCTCCTCGGCAGCCTTTTCTTTGTCCTGTTTTTCTTGTCCTACCGCTTCTGATGGTGTACCCAGAGTGACATTTTCACCATTCAAGGCATCAACATTAATAGGGTCCATTTGATCAGTGACCTATTCTCCTTCACTGTCATATACCTCATCTGGTTTATTGGTTGTCGGTTCTTGCTCAACTTTCCTGTTGG
Organism: Cryptomeria japonica; assembly: GCF_030272615.1. Classification (NCBI taxonomy): domain Eukaryota; kingdom Viridiplantae; phylum Streptophyta; class Pinopsida; order Cupressales; family Cupressaceae; genus Cryptomeria; species Cryptomeria japonica. The sequence continues at coordinate 804,703,726 of NC_081411.1, forward strand.
CTTCAGCCACTTGATGCAACCTTAAAGCGGCTTGGGCATGAGAGTGGGTATCTTTTACCACTTCAGGGACTTTTCCTTCTAGCAACAAGAGTCTCCTTCTTCTCATGAAGAAGAGGCCTTTGTATTTTTCCATAGTTTCATAAAGTTCTGAATTTGACACATTAAGAAAATATTATGCAAATATTTCCTCTCTTATTTCTTGTTCCTTCTCTATGGCAAAGCACCATTTATTATCTAAATAATTATATAAAGAATCCGGTGTCATAGATCTAATTTCTAATCGTGACTGGTCATTAACACATAAATATTGAATGACTTCCTGTTCAACTTCCTCTTTCTCATTGTCATTGAAATCATCAAAATATTCTTGCAATCACTAAGCAATTTTCTTCTAATTTTCTTAATAGTTCTTTGACAATGTGTCAAAGGTTTGTAGGAGGAAATATCAATATTTACTAGTGCAGATGTTGCTGGTTCACTCTTTGTCTTTTTCCTCGTTTGCCTAGTCTTCTTAGGCTATTCTTCAGACACAGTGTCCTCTGAGTCCAGTGTGGTGTCTTTTGTTTTCCGCTTTCTCTCAAAGACTTTGGCGGGTGCAACTTCCAGTTTCTTCTTTGCTAGTGACCGCTTGGTCACTTTAGGACTTGTTGTGGTAACTGGTGCCGATACTGAAGGCACTGCCTTTCCCTTCTTTACTGGCAATTCTTCAACTGGTGTAACCCTTTCCAAATAGGTGCCTATTCTCTTTGCCTTTGGATCAAGGGGTGAGGCGAGTAGTTGGCAATTTTTATGTTTATGTTTTGATTGTCATTGATGGACACACACTTGCATTGAGATCCCCTTTATATGTATGAGCTAGAGGTCAACCAGTATCTGTTCCAACCGGTATGTTGTATTCTAGTCTTTAGACTATTGGTGATTTTACAGAATGTGTTTCCTAGTCTGAAGTGGCATGTCGACCCCAAGCAGTTCGTAGATCTCAAGCGGTACGAGGGAGCAAAGCGGCATAACACATTTTTACCAGTCTTCATTTTTGTCAAACTGGCAATCAGTATTTTGTATGAACCAGTAATACTATGTGATGAGTTACCAACCGAAATTTTGTGATGAGTTACCAACCGAAATTTTGTGATGAGTTACCAATCCATCGATTGTTTGACGGTGCCGACACACTGACGGTGCTTCTTGTGTCATGTTACTGAGTATGTCTAGATTCATTGAACCTAGGAAATTGAAATGTAATCCTATTGGACCGACATGAAATTAGATTCCTTTAAAAGGACATCATGTCTAGGGTTTTAGGTTGTTGTTGAAATTTTTTTTGTGCTAGGGTTTAAGGTGGTTGATGAGTTGTTGTAAGAATGATCTTATCTGAGAAGATCAAGTTGTAATTGAGTGAGAGACAGAGAAGACTGAAGTAATGCTGGAATGTATTAGCTGTGAGATATACTGGATCTAATCGAGCAGTCTGTGCTATTAGATAGATCAAACACTTGTTGATTACTCACATCTTTGGCAAGTCTATAGCCCTTAACCAGGTAGGCCCAAAAGCCTTTGTGAAATCCTCTAACAAGGTGGTTCACCTCTATGAATCTAAAATACTCTAGCAAGGTAGTCCTTAATCAGACTTATCTCCTAACAGAGATTGAGATTCCTAACAGGATCTATTCTAGTGAAGAACATTGTAAGACCTTAACTGGTCTGACCTTAACCAGTCTGGTTTCTATTCTGCAGATAGTGACTTGTGAGTTCCATCTCACCGTGGTTTTTCCCATTTGGGTTTCCACGTCAAATATCTTATGTTATGGTTGTATTGTTTTTGTGGGTGAACGCTTTATTTGCATTTTGGTTTGCATGTGTGATAATCAGTCTGTCTATTAAATTGTTTTACTGGTTTATCTTTAGACTGTTTAAGTGTTTTAGTGCAATGTTTTTTGGCATACTAATTCACCCCCTCTTAGTATTCATCAATTGGTATCAGAGCCTACCTTTCTATAAGTTTAACCACTTGGAAAGAGATATGGGGGAATACACCTTGAGGGAACTTACTCAATGGCTCACTCAGTTTGAGCAAGCCTATGATGATCTTATGGTCAAATACAAGGCATCTCAAGCAAAAAGGAGAGAACATGCAGAAAAGCTAATGGAGCTATCTGAAAATAGTTCTGCAGATGAAGCAGACATGGAAGCCATGATAGCAGAAGTAAATAAGTTGAATGATTCAAACTCCAATTTGAGAAAGGAGTTGGAAGGACTGACTATCCGGTTTAGTCAAGAGCTTGAGAACCGGAGGAAAGCTAAAGATCTAGTGAAGGACAGAGATCATGAGATCTCCAAGTTTAAACAAGAGATTAGTGCACTGACTGCTCACCTTCATGAGAGCAGAATGGAAACAGAAGGAGTACAAGATGAACTGAATATAGCCATCTCTGAAAATGCAAGCCTAATGGAGACAAATACTGCTATCTCCAAAGAACTCTCCGAGTCAAAGGAAATACTTGCTAAGTTCAACAAGAGCACTGTTAAGCTAGAGCAAAAGCTTGAGTCATCTAGACCGGCAAAGAATACCAATGGACTTGGTTTCTCTAGTCATGAGGAAGGTGAAACCTCTGGAAGAAATGTTGAAGCATCAAAGAAGCAACCGGCATTCAAAGGAAAAGGTAAGCAAAAATCCAAACCTGTTTGCTTTAACTGTCTTAAAGAAGGACACACTGCCAATGTATGTAGGAGCAAAGCCTACAATAATTTTCCTGACTTTATTAACAATGTACCTAGATCCAATAAGTTCAATGGTCATTGTTATGCATGCAACAAGTTTGGGCATAGAGCATTTGAATGCAGGTCTGTGATGAATAACACTGGAAGATATCCTCAAAGGACCCAAGGAGTTGGTCCTGAACCTTTTGTGAACCGGAACCACAATTGGTTTAATGTCTTCAATCATCAGCCAAGAAGCGGTGGCCATCAAGCGGCAACCGGATGGAGAGAAAATTGTATGATCTATCATGGTCATGGTCACACTGCTGCAACATGTAGAAGGAAGAATGGAAACATGAACAATGGACCTTGGAGAGCACCTAGAATGATTTGCTATCATTGCAACAAACCGGGTCATGCAGCAAGATTCTGCAGAAGCAGAAAGAGTGTATCTGATGATATACCAGTCACTCCAGAAGGAAAAATTGATGTTGAAATAGTTCAAGCGAACATGAACAAAACCTGGAGGAAGAAACCAACAATGTTGGAAGAGGAACCGGTTTCTGCACCTAGTGTGGAAATATTGGAACTGACAAACTAAGCTTCAAAAGGCTTAGGGGGAGCAAACGGTTAAATGTTTTCAAACCCCTGGTTTACATTGGTAAAAGACCTTAACTGATATGTGATACCTATCGCTTGGCAGAAGACCGGAAACGGTAAAAAGGCAAATTAGGGTTTATGCCCTAATAGAGGAGCATTAATGGCGGTAGGTGAGAGACATGTAAAAAAGAATTTTTCAAATCATTTCTCACTATTTGTTTTCGAGTGAAGAAAAGTTTTTCAAAGAGCAAAGAAAAGAAAAAGTGATTTGAGCTGAGATTTCAAGAAATTGACAAATCGCAAAGGAAATTCAAATTCAAATTGCAAACGATCAAGTGGAGAACACAAAGCGGTGATTCAGCAACCGATAGAATGAGTGAAGGAGAATCAGAAAGCCCTAAATTCATGTTTTAAAGGTATTTATCGAGTTCTTAAAATATTCTACAATGGCTTCCGCATCTCATACCAGTTCTAGTGCATCCATTGAGTCTGAATGTTTCATTCAAAGGAAGTCAAAGTATAATGCCCTATCACAAGTTCCGGCTGGAGTGATAGTAGAAGAGGGAATTTCTGACTATATTGATTGCAAGATTGAAGACCTAGGGTCTCTAGCCATCCACTCCCAACTAGGTCTGTTTTGTGGAAAGGATAAGAAAATCAAACCGAAATATAGTATCTTAGAGAAGAAGAAACTCCATAATTGTATACTTTTTGGAAGACTTTATAGAGGATCATATTAGGATCATTTTGAGAAAAGTCCATGGTGATAAGATGTACCTAGAGAGGATGCATGATATCATGCCATAGGCAATTCATGCAGTCACTAGTTTCTGCAACACAAGGGAAGTACCAGCCCTAAGGACAATAAGCAAAATGGAAATGTCAAGGCTCACTAGTTCAGTGAGCGATTCATGAGGCATGATAGTCAACTCCATCAAGGATGATCTGGTTAAGTATGCCTGCATGGTGATAGGCTACCGAACATTCTCTGCTAGTAGAATTAATTCTGTATCTGCTACAGCAGTAAATGCCGCTTACTGGATGATTAAAGAGGATGCATCATTTGACCTATGCATCGGTATGCAGAGGCAACTCCTGTCTAATCTGAAGTTGATCAAACAGGATAATGCACTGAGATTCAGGTTCAGACAACTATTGGTTGGGTTGTTCTTCTATTTCTAAGGCTACTTTCCTGGAGTAGGAGATGTCTAGTGGTCTCTTGACCAACCAGTAACCAAGAAGATCAAGGAAAGCATTCAAGCAATCGGAACCGGTTACCCTGATGTGCTGAACAAGTATTTTGATGAGTTCAGATGGAAAATGAATCAAAGGATGAGGATTTCAAGTGACATCGGCAAGAAATATGAAGATGACATTTGTTTCACCATCCAGGTGGACAAATGCTTAATGGAAGTTATTGAGCCTAGAATGGAAGAATGGAGCCAATGGGGTATGAGGTGATGTACGATATGCTAGAAGGGTATGCCTCAACCCTTATTGCTTCACCTCTTGATCCTAAGGCAAAGAGGACCAGAACCTATCTGGAAAGAATTGCACCGATTGAGGAATCCTCTGTTAAGAAAGGAAAAGAACCAGCAACAAAGAAGGCAAAGGTAGTGCTTGCAGCATCGGCACCGGCCACTACTGCAATTCCAAGAGTGACCAAGCGGTCACCTGTAAAGAAGAAACCAGAAGTGACACTAGCAAAAGTCTTTGAAAGGAAAAGGAAGACTAAGTCAAATGAACCGGACTCTGAAGAGACTAAGTCTGAGGAGATGCCAAAGAAGGCCAGACAGACGAAGAAGATGAAGAAGAATGCACCGGCAGCATCTGCACTGGTAAATATTGATATCGCCTCATATAAACCTTTGACACATTGTCAAAGAACAATAAACAATATTAGGAGAGAATTACTTCATGACTTAGTAGATTATTATGATGATTTTAGTGATGAGGAGAAAGAAGAAGTACTATAGGAGATTATTATTTATTTGTGTAAGAATGACCGGTCGCCATCAGAGATTAAATCTGAGACACTAGATTCCTTATATAAGGCATTAGATAATAAATGGCGCATTGCCATAGAAAAAGAACAAGAGATTAGGGAGAAAGTCTTTGCACAGTACTTTCCTGACCTCTCAAACTCAGAATTATTTGATGCTTTGGACCAAAATAAAGGACTCTTCTTCACAAGGAGAAGAAGACTCTAGCTGTTAGAGGGAAGAGTTGATGATGTTTAAAAAGACACTCATTAGTATATGGATCATGCTATCCATGCTCACAAAGCATGTATGGCCAACCTACAAACGGAAATAGAACCAGTTATATCCAAACTGGATGAAGTTTTTGATGAAGAAGGAAACCTAGTTGAAGAACCAATCGACATTATTGATGTCAATGCCCTGGACATAGAAGATGTCACTCAGGACATACCTTTTGAGGGAACAGGACAGGTGCAACAGGGTGATCAGGACAGTGAGAAAGCTGAGGACAAACAAGAAGCGGCTAAGGAATAGGCAGAAAAGAAGAAGAGGGATGAAGATGAGAAAAAGCGGAAAGAGGAAGAGAAGAAAAAAGAGGAAGAGGAGAAAAGAAAAGATGAAGAGAAAAAGAAGCAAGAAGATGAGAGGAAAAAGAAAGAAGAAGAAGATAAGGAAGAAAAGAAGAAGAAGGAAGAGGAAAAGAAGAAGAAGGAAGAGGAAGATAAAGAAAAGGAAAAGCGGAAGGAAGAAGGAAAGAAGAAGAAGGAAGAGGAAGAGAAAGAAGAGGAGAAGAGGAAGGAAGCTGAGAGGAAAAAGAAAGAAGAGGAAGGAAGTTGAGAGGAAAAAGAAAGAAAAGGAAGACAAGGAACAAGAAAAGAAGAAGGAAGCAGAGAAAAAGAATAAGGAAGAAGAAGACAAGGCAGCAGAAGCAGTGAAGAGCACACGGATGGAGACTCTGAAGGCAACTGGGAGTCAAGCCAAACTGGCTGATAGCTCCAGTCCTATCGATCTCCAGTCTGCAAGTGAATTAGAGCTAATGCAGAGCATCAATGTTTCTCAAGAGTGCCTTGAAATCATTCGAAGGAAAAAGGAGCAACATATAATTCAAGCGGCTATAGACACCCTTACCGGTTTGATCCTCGGTACCAATCTTCCCAACACTGAATCATCACTAGCAAAGCTTAAGCTACTATGTACAGTAGTGGATGATCAGGTGCAGAGCCTGGAAGAAGAAGTTGAGGCAAATGTCAAGAAAGAGCATCAAAAGGCTCTTAACATTACTCTAGTGAAAAAGTTGAATGAACTCTGGTCTGAACTGCTGAAAGACCAAAAGGATATAAGGGACGCTTTGGATGAGGGAAATTTGCTACTAAGCAAAATCTGTCAACCCCATCTATTCTATGATGATGTACTAGCTTAGAAGCAAAAACTTCAAACGCACTTATAGTCTTACTTGAGCAAATTTAAGCCACCTTATGATTCCTTTGTAACTTATGGGAAAAACTGTTCACCGGTTTTAGATCCAGTCAGCCAAAATGGAACAAGAGATCAGTACACGGTCTAGAGATTTGTAGGAGCTACAACTAGTTTTACTTCCACATCTACAAATTCTTCAGAAGTGTTATCTAAACCTGGATTCCTTGACAGTTACACAGGAAATAAGCACAGTTGATGCCATGGAAGAACAGGTCTCCCAGATGCACACAGAGAAAGAAGTAGCCACCTCCCTACTTGAGTCCTGGTCTCTATCAATGAAACAATTTTTGCAGGACTATAAATCAGTTTTTGACAAGTATTATTCCTTGTTGTCATAAACTTTTATTATTTTAATATCAAATGGAAACAGGGTTGTTCAACGATACTTTGTCATTGTTGGCAAAGGGGGAGAAGTACTCTATCTATTTTGGAGAAGTATAGGGAGAAGTATCTGGCTTTAAAATTTTGCTATATGCTTTGATATATGCTATATGCTCTGATGTCTCAATGTTTATGCTCTGTATGCAAATTTGCTATACATTGTATTGATTGAGGGATAGTGTATATGCTTAGGGGGAGCAATTTTGTTAATGGCATGTTTTTTGTTGTAAAACATTTAGATGTCAAAATTTTATTTTCCTAAGTGTTGCCATCAATGCCAAAGGGGGAGATTGTTGGCATTTTTGATGTTTATGTTGTGATTGTCATTGATGGACACACACTTGCATTGAGACCCCCTTTATATGTATGAGCTAGAGCTCAACATGTATCTATTCCAACCGGTATGTTGTATTCTAGTCTTTAGACTATTGGTGATTTTGCAAAATGTGTTTCCCAGTCTGAAGCGACATGTTGACCCCAAGCAGTTCATAGATCTCAAGCGGTATGAGGGAGCAAAGCGACATAACACATTCTTACCAATTCATTTTTGTCAAACCGGCAACCGATATTTTATATGAACCGGTAATACTCTATGATGAGTTACCAAATGACATTTTGTGATGAGTTACCAATCCACCAATTGTCTGACGGTGCCGACACACTGACGGTGCTTCTTATGTTGTGTTACTGAGTATGTCTAGATTCATTGAACCTAGGAAATTGAAATGTAATCCTATTGGACCGACATGAAATCAGATTCCTTTAAAAGGACATCATGTCTAGGGTTTTAGGTTGTTGTTGAAAGTTTTGTTTGTGATAGGGTTTAAGGTGGTTGATGAGTTTTTGTAAGAATGATCTTATCTGAGAAGATCAAGTTGTAACTGAGTGAGAGATAGAGAAGACTGAAGTAATGCTAGAATGCACTAGCTGTGAGCTATACTGGATCTAATTGAGCAATCTGTGCTATTAGATAGATCAAACACTTGTTGATTACATACATCTTTGATAAGTCTGTAGCCCTTAACCGGGTAGGCCCAAAAGCCTTTGTGAAATCCTCTAACAAGGTGGTTCACCTCTGTGAATCTAAAATCCTCTAGCAAGGTAGTCCTTAATTGGACTTATCTCCTAACAAAGGTTGAGATTCCTAATAGAATCTGTTCTGGTGAAAAACATTGTAAGACCTTAACCGGTCTGAGCTTAACCGGTCTAGTTTCTATTCTACAGATAGTGACTTGTGAGTTCCATCTCACCGTGGTTTTTCCCATTTGGGTTTCCACGTCAAATATCTTGTGTTATGGTTGTATTTCTTTTGTGGGTGAACGCTTTATTTGCATTTTGGTTTGCATGTGTGATAACCGGTCTGTCTATTAAACTGTTTTACCGGTTTATCTTTAGACTATTTAAGTGTTTAGTGTAGTGTTTATTGGCATACTAATTCACCCCCCCCTCTTAGTATTCATCATGGTAGAGGCATACTCTTCTAGCATGTCATACATTACCTCATATCCCATTGGTTCCACTTCTTCCTATCTAGGCTCAACCGCCTCCATTATGCACTCATCAACTCTGATGGTGAAACAGATGTCATCTTCATATTTCTTGACAATATCACTTGATATTCTCACTCTTTGGCTCATTTTGTGTCTAAACACATCAAAGTATTTGTTCAAAACTTTTGGATAACCGGTTCCAACCGCTTGAAGGCTTTCTTTGATATGCTTTGTGATAGGTTGGTCGGCAGACCACTGAATATCTCTTACTCCTCGGAAGTAACCTTGGAAGTAGAAGAACAACCCAACCAATAGTTGTCCAAACTTAAATCTCAAGGCATTGTCCTGTTTAATCAACTTTAGGTTCACCAGAAGTTGCCTTTGCATACAAGTGCATAAGTCAAATGATGTATCTTCCGTGATCATCTGGTAGGTAGCATTTACCACTGCAGTAGAGATAGAGTTGATCCTGCTAGCATAAAATGTCCAGTAACCTATTACCATGCAGGCATATTTGACTAGATTTTCCTTGATGGGATTGATGGTCATTCCCCATTGGTCGCTCACAGAACCAGTGAGCTTGGTCATTTCCGTCTTTCTGATCTTCCTTAGGGATGTCACTTCACCAGTGTTACAGAAACCGGTGATGGCATGAATTGCTTCTGGTGTGATGTCATGCGTCCGCTCTAAGTACAGTTTATCACCGTGCACTCTACTCAGAATGATGCAAATGTGATCATCTGAAAACTCTTCAAGGAAATAGACTGCATTGTGAAGCTTCTTCTTTTCCAGGATGCTAAATTCTGGTTTAATCTTCTTGTCCTTCCCACAGAACAAACTCAACTGGGAATGGATTACAAGAGATCCTAAGTCTTCAATTTTACAGTCAATGTAATTGGAAATACCTTCCTCCACTATAACACCAGTGGGTATTTGAGATAGGGCATTGTATTTTGCCTTCCGTTGAATGAAGTCTACTGGATCAACGAGTGCACTAGGGTTAGAGTGTGATGCAGAAGCCATGATAAACAGAGAAATTTGAGAAATACCTTTGTAATTGGAAATTTAGGGCTTGCAAATTACACTTTGCCACACACTCCTTCGGTTGCTGAAATACCATTTTGTGTTCTATTCTTGACCGATTGATATTTGCTTTTGATTCTTCTTCAAGATTTTGAAAATTCTTCAAACCGCAATCCAAAGCACTTTTTGTTGCTCAGTTCTTAAAAAAAACTTCTTTGCTCGAGAACTGATAAGTGAAAAAATGACTTGAAAAATCCTTTTAAACAAGTTCTCCACCTACCATAATAAATGCTCCACTATTAGGGTGTAAACCCTAATTTACCTTTTACCATTTCCGATCTTCTGCCAGTTGACAGGTATCACTTACTGATGTAAACCGGGGGTTCGAGATATTTCACCATTTGCTCCCCCTAAGCTTTTCTGATGCTTAGTTTGCCAGTTCAGTGACTGCCACACTAGGTGCAGAAACTGGTTATTCTTGAATCACTTCTTTTGGCTTCTTCTTCCAGGTTTTCTTCATATCCACTTGAATGGTTTCAACATCTATCTTTCCTTCTGGAGTTACCGGTATATCATCCGATATATTCTTTCTCATTTTGCAGAATCTTGTTGTATGACCCAGTTTTTTGCAATGATAGCAAATCATTCCAAGTGCTCTCCAAGGTCCATTGTTCATGTTTCCATTCTTCCTTCTACATGTTGCAGTAGTGTGACCATTACCATGGAAGATCAAACAGGTTGCTCTCCATCCAGTTGCCGCTTGATAGCCACTACTTCCTGACTGATAATTATAAGTATTAAACTAGTTTGGGTTCCGGTTCCTAGAGGGTTCAGAAAAATCTCCTTTACTCCTTTGAGGATACCTTCTGGTGTTGTGCATGACAGACCTGCATTTAGAGGCTTATCATTTAGAAAATAAGGAAAGTTATTGTAAGCCTTACTTCTACATACATTAGCAATGTGTCCTTCCTTGAGACAATTAAAGCAAACAGGTTTGAACTTTTTCTTACCTTTATCCTTTGGTGCCGTTTGTTTCTTTGATGCTCCATCTTTTGTTCCAGAGGTCTCACCTTCCTCATATTTAGAGAAACCAAGTCCATTGGTATTTTTTACCGGTTTAGCTGATTCAAGCTTCTGGTCTAGCTTGATAGTTCTCTTATTGAATTTGGCAAGTATTTCCTTTGACTCAGAAAGTTCTTTGGTAATAGTAGCATTGGATTATTTCAAGGTTGTATTCCCAGAAATAGCCATGTGTATTTTACCTTGCATTTCTTCCTTTTCCATTTTATTTTCATGAAGATGAGCGGTAAGTGCATCGATCTCTTGCTTCAGCTTGGAGATCTCATGATCTTTGTCTTTTACCAGATCTTCAGCTTTCCTCCATTTCTCAAGCTCTTGACACATTCTAATAGTTAGTCCTTCAAGTTCCCTTCTTAGGTTGGCATTGGACTCATTCAGCTTTTCAACTTCTTGAACTAGGGCTTCCATGTTTGCTTCATCAGAAGAACTATTTTTCAGTTAGCTCCATCAGTTTTTCAGCATGCTCTCTTCTTTTTTCCTAAGAGGCCTTATATTTGACTTTAAGTTCATCATAGGCTTACTCAATCTGAGTGAGCCAATGAGTAAGTTCCCTCACAATGTATTCCCTCATATCTCTTTCCAAGTGGTTAGACTTATAGAAAGGTTGGCTCTGATACCAATTGATGAATACTAAGAGGGGGGTGAATTAGTATACCAAAAATTACTGAACTCAAACACTTTATTAGTCTAGCAATAAACCGGTATAATAGTTTAACTAACAAACCAATTAACACAAATGCAAACCAAACAACAAGGCATTCACCCACATAAGCACAATCACAATAACACAAGAGATTTTGACGTGGAAACCCAAATGGGAGAAACCACGGTGAGATGAAACTCACAAGTAACTATCTGCAGAATAATAACCAGATCAGTTAACGTCATACAATGTTCTTTGCCAAAACAAATCCTGTTAGGAATCTCAATCTCTGTTAGGAGATAAGTCTGATTAAAGACTACCTTGTGAGAGGATTTTAGATCCACATATGTGAATCATGTTGTTAGAGGATTTATAAAGTCTTTTCTGGGCCTACCTAGTTAAGGGTTTCTAACTTGTCAAAGATGTGAGTAATCAACAAGTGAAAGATCTAGCAAATAGCACAATTTGCTTGGTTAGATCCATGATAGCTCATTTCTAGTGCATTTCAGCATTACTTTAGTCTTCAGTAAATCCACACTCTATTACAGCATACAGACTTGACCTTTTCTGTTAAGATCGTACATACAAGAACTCATCAACCACCACAAACCCTAATAGCTACACACATACTAAAAACCTAGACATGATGTCCTTAAAAGGAATCTAATTTCATGTTGGTCCAATAGGATTACATTGCAAGTTCGTAGGTTCATTGTATCTAGACACATTTGGTAACACGACACAAAATCACCGTCAAAGTGTCGGTGGATGGTAACTCATCACAAAGATATACCGGTTGGTAACTCATCACAAAGTATTACCGGTTTATACAACTTTACCGATTACCAGTTGGTAACTCAGAGTAATACCGGTTTAATTATTAAATAAATTACTAGTTGATAGAAATGAAGACTAGGAAACTGATAACTGCCGCTTCTAGTTCCTTTGCTTCATTCTGTTCGAGATCCTCGAACCGCTTGAGGTCCTCATGCCGCTTGAGATTGGTAAACACTTTATGCAAGACACCAATAGTCTAAAGAATATAACATAATACCAGTTTGAAACAAATACTAGTTGAGCATAACTCATAAATACAAAAAGTGATCTCATAGCAAGTATGTGTCTATCAATGACAATCGCAACATAATCATCAAAAATGCCAACATAGATAGCCTTGTATCCTCTTAGGTTTGTTTGGGGAAGCTGTTTGGTGGGGTATAATTTTTGGGGAGAGACAAATTTGTACCTAAAAGTGTGGCTAGCATTGTTCAAATCTAAGCATCAAGACCATTGATCCCTTGAGACTAGCTGGTGAGGAGAGTGAGGGAGTCCCCCCCAATCCTAGTCTCTCATAGAAGAGATCAATATTCATATAATAAGTATAAGAAACTTTTATTAGAATCCTTTAAGACCATAATTCATTATTCCAAGTGGTGCACCATTGTTGGGGAGGGGAAGTGCTCATGTTGTGTCTTTATGTGAAGAGATGGAGTCTACTTTGGGAAATGTTAGTCATAAGAGGTAGGAGGCATATGGTAGTACATGAAATTACATTATTTAACTATCCCTTTAATGTAATATAGAACTAAGGGGGCAAATATTTCCTTTCAATTAGAAAGGAGATGAATGTCAGCCTTTGTGAGTTCATAAGGAATAACACTTCTACCTAAATAATATATGATTGTGATTACGTACTTGACACATCTTCATGTGAAATATTGGTATAACCCATTAAATCTTTATCACCCTAAATTAAAATTCAACCATTGTGTCTTCTTATTTGATTATCTTTTGCCAAATCCACCCAAAATCACTCCAAAAAAATCAAAACTATCAAACCATGCCTTTGTTTGAAACTACTACACCTCTATCACTTGAAATTGTGCCCCTATTTATCCCTTCATAAAGTGGTTCCTCTATCTAAATAATAATACCCTTGTTTAAATTTAAGGTGCCTCTATTGCAATAAGTGATGCTTGCATTTTGTAGCTTGTATTTGAACTTTTAGGAGCTCCTCTTTATGATCTATGATTTTTCAAACTTGATTAAAGCCTAAGGGCACCCTCTAAGACCATAATTTTAGCCTTATAATCCATTATTCCTAACCCATTTGATCAAAACCCTCACAATTCCAAAACCCTATCCCTAAACTTCACACTTTTATCCATTAACCTAACCATCAGTACCCATCTTTTTCTAGACATTGGATTATGTTTGAGTTATCCATCTTACATCATGATAAAACCTCCACTTTCATGAGAATTAAGCGTTTAATCCAAAATTGCATTGATTTAGGAAAAATATCCATTGAAGCTTGTAGGATTTTGCCAAGATCAAGGGCACAATGAAAAGCATAAAAGAGACAATAGAATGACAAGAACAAACTGTACTCTCATCAATATGCAAAATGATCAACTGGATTCACCAATGCAATGAATATAGGCCTGCTTATATAGGCAAGGCCATATGGATGTATGAGCACACAAATATGACATGTGGCTCAATGAGAAATAAGGGTAGGTAAGAAATAATAGGGGTAGGTAGGAGAAATAATATAATATTCCACAAGATGTGGATGACCCACCGAATGTGGAGTGTAACAGCAAAATAAGACCACAAAAGGTGGAATTTCTCCTACAAGCTCTATCCCTATGTGCACACTTCCCTAAGTGTCTCAAATCCAAACTACGAAGAGATGCATTATCCTAAGTTAACTTAAGTAAGTGTAATAATATCCAAAATGAATATTTATTTACACCAACACCCCCCCTTAAGTGCAACTTAGGGGAATGAAGACTCAAGTCAACAATACAAGATGGGTCCCGGCTACTAGGCTATGATAGGTACCCATGTACAATATGAAAATGCAAGCAAAACTATGCAATGCAATCTCTTACAAACGGGGAAAGGGAGAAAACCAAGTGGAAAAAAACTCCCCCCCAAAAGAGAGATGAATGTACAAAAGACTCTCAAAGAAGAAGGACAAAACCTCAAAGAGGAAAAAGTCCCCCCCATAAGAGAGGAAGGAGAAGTCAGCTGACCCCCCTAATGACACATCTTGCACCCCCAAGAGAGCTCGCAACTGCTGGAACTTACTCTCAGTGAAAGGTTTGGTGAATATGTCAGCAACCTGCTCTGTTGTAGGACAATACTACAAATCAATGACCTGCTCCTGGATGAGCTCTCGGATATAGTGCATATGAATCTCAATGTGTTTAGTCTACTGGTGCTGGACCAGGTTCTTTGAGATTGCAATAGCACTTTGATTGTCGCAATGTAGAACTGTCGGCCGTGGAGTGGTGAAACCAAACTCTATGAGAATCTGCTGGAGCCAAATGGTCTCAGTCATTGCATTAATAGCGCCTCGATACTCAGCCTCAGTTGAAGAGAGAGCAATAGCATGTTGCTTCTTGCTCTGCCAACAAATGGGGCCCGAACCAAGGTGAAAACTGTAACCAGAGGTACACTTACGATCATCAAGATCGCCAGCCCAATCGGAGTCTATGTAACCAACCAAGTGAAGTCTTGTGCCTGCTGCATAGTGAATCCCATAGTGATGTGTACCCTAGATGTAATGAAGGATGTGTTTGGCAGCTTTCCAATGAAGCTCATGTGGCTCTTGCATGAAGCGAGAAACCATGCCAACTGGAAATGAAATATCAGGGTGTGTATGAGTCAAGTAGATGAGACTACCCACAAGCTAACAATACAAAGTGGCATCAACTGATGGAGAAGAACACTGAGCCTCAAGCTTTACTCCTGAAAGAAAGGGAGTCGGGGCAGGCTTACAATCAACCATATGAAAGCATGCAAGTAGATCAAGAGCATACTTGGGCTGTGATAGTGTAATCCCAGAAGGTGACTATGAAATCTCTATCTCAAGAAAGTAGTGCAAAAGACCCAAGTTAGTCATAGCAAATCTATCATGCAAAGCAGATTTGACCCTGCTAATGATGGATGAAGTACTCCTTGTAATGATCAAGTCATCAACATAGAGCACAAGTATCAAGTGAGAGTCATCCTATCGCAAAATGTAGATATTTGGATCGAAATGACACCTGGTGAACCCTATAGAGAGAAGAAAGGAATCCATCTTGGTGTACCAAGCCCTGGGGGCCTGCTTAAGGCCATAGAGAGATTTCCTTAGTTTGCAAACCAAGGAAGTATCTTGGATGAAACCCTATGGCTACTCCATATAAATTTCCTCATCAAGATCACCATGAAGAAAAGCACTCTTCACATCCATCTAATGTACAGCCCAACCATGAGCTGCAACAATAGCAAGTGTCAAACGAATGGAGTTCATCTTGGCTATGGGTGCAAAGGTCTCAGTATAGTCAACACCTATAACCTGCGAGAAACATTTCGCAACAAGCCGAGCCTAATACTTATCCACACTACCATTCGCTACAAACTTGGTCTGATAGATCCACTTACATTGAACCATCTTTCTCCCCTTAGGGAGATGGACTAAATCCCATGTGTTGTTCCTCATCAAGGAACTATACTCTTCCTCCATAGCCTGGTCCCACTCAGGAACCCCTGATGCTTCCCTAAATGTCTATGGATCGGAAGCGGTAGCAATGAATGCATGTGGTAGATCTTAATGCTGTGATCGAGTTCTCCATGTATGTGAAGGATCCCCAACAAGAGAACTCGTGGACTCAAGTGTCTGTCAAGCCCAACGAGGTCTAGGTGGAGGTGGAGAATGAGGGTCCTCAACTTCAAGTGGACCCTACGGAGGTGTAACCCTGCGAGTCAGAGTTGAAGGAGTCTCATCATTTGAATCACTAACATCACTATCCACAATGCAAGAAGGTGGAGGAGGTAGAGAGGCTAAGCTAGGAGAGATTTCCTCAAAGTGAACACTCCTCTCAATGAATACCTCATGTGTCTCTGGATCCATCAATCTGTATGCCTTAACACCCTCAGGATATCCAACAAATATGCAAGGCCAACTTTGAGGTTCCAATGCCTTGCATTTTTGCGGAGGTATGCGAGCCCATGCTGGACACCCAAAGACTTTGAAATGTCTCACAATCGGTTTCCTACCAGCCCAACCTTCAAAAGGAGTAATACCTTGCAAAGCTTTGTGAGGAACCTGATTCTGGATGTGTGTGGCACAACTGATAGCCTCTGCCCAAAAGGCGGGAATAAGAGAACGTGCATGTATCATACAACTAGCCATTTCTTTGAGAGTTCTATTCTTGCGTTCTGCAACCCCGTTCTGCTGTGGAGTGTATGCTACAGAATGCTGAAGATCAATCCCCTCAAATGTACAAAAATCCTCAAGTCTTTTGTTCACATATTCCCTTCCATTATCTGTGCAAAGAATCTTGACCACTTTCCCTGATTTCTTCTCCACACGAGTCTTGAAGTCCTGAAATCTGTCAAATACTTCACTCTTATGAATGAGAAAGTAGACCCAAGTGAAACGGGAGTAGTCATCAATGAAGGTGAGAACATAGCGGGCCTTACTAAATGAAGGTGCTGGAAATGGACCTGCTACATCGCTGTGAACAAGTTGAAGAACTTCCAAAGCTCTCCAACTTTTCCCTTTATCAAACTTCTCTTCGGGATGCTTGCCCATGGAACAACCTGAACATACACCCTCTGAAAAACTGATTCGAGGTAGGCCTATGACCATGTCTTTAGTGCTAAGCTGCTGAAGATAGTGGTAGTTGAGGTGACCAAACCACTCATGCCATAGCTTACTTTCTGAATTTGAATGAGTAAGCAAGGCCCTAGAAGGTGAACTTGGCACAAAATGGGAGAATGAATAAAGCCTTGAGTTGTCATTGACTTGTCCCATTGCTACCAAGGCATCATCATCAAGTTCCTTTACCACAACTGAATCTTGTGTAAACTCAACCTTTTTCCCATTCCCATAGTGAGTGATTTTGTAGATGGAGAGAAGGTTGGTAGACAAGTTAGGAACATAGAGAACATTTTCAAATGTTCCATCATCCATGTCAACTGAACCTTTCCCTTCAACCTCTACTTGTGTATCATCACCTATGTAAATGTGAGGTACCTTAGATGGCTCCAATGAAGAAAACTACTCCTTTGTAGAAACCATGTGATATGAGGCACCCGAGTCAAGTATCCATTGTTGTGAAGAACCTGTTGTAGCCACAAATGCTTGCCCTTTTCCCTTAGACTGTGAGGAAGAGGAAGGAGATGAATCCTTCTTTGTGTAGGTGGATGGAAAATTGATGTTGTTTTTCTTGAGAAGATTAGTTAACTCATCAACTTGCTTTGCATGGCATCGATGCTCATCATGACCATACTTCTTGCAATATGCACAAGTTGGTTTATCCTTCTTAGGTGGTGTCCCCTTCTTGGAAGAGGATGAAAAATCGCCTTGGGATGGAGAGGATGATTTTCCTTTTTCCTGGTGTGGCTTGGACTTAGAGTGCTTCTTCTTCTTGTTGGAATCTTTGCCTTGACTTCCTTGATTCCCTTGATTAGCCACCAAAGCCTTGGACTTTGAAGACTTGAGAAACCCCATGTTCAACAACTTAGATTGTTCCAATATCAACATTTCTGTGAAAGCATCAAATGAAGGCATAACATAGGAACTCCCCACTGTCAAACGATGAGTTTGGAAGCTAGACACAAATGTTGCATATTCTGGTGCAAGCTTGTCCAACAAGTTGAATATTAACTAAGCATCCTTTTTGTCAATTCCACAATCCTTAAGCTTTGCTCTTAGCTCATTTGCTTTGGTGACATAATCTTGGATTGTATCAAAACTCTTGGGATCCATGTTGGTGAGCTCATTGTCAATCTGATAGCCTCTGATTTCATCAACTTGACCATACAATTTCTGAAACATATCCCAAGCCTCTTTGATTGTTTTACACTTCTCAATGTGAAAAATGAGGTCATCTGATACATACTTGCGCAAGGTTCCAAGAGCCATGCAATTCTTTGTGAGCCATTCTAATTGAGCATTTGGATCAGCCTTAGGATCAGGTGGTGTTGTTATTGTTCCATCTATGTAATGTGTGAGACCCTTTTCCATTAATTTACTCCATACTTTAATTTTCCATGATGCATAATTATGTGGAGTTAAAGGTGGAAATTTATTAGGACTCATTGCAACAAAAATGGAAAGAGCACAAAGAGAGGCACAATCACACAAGACACCCCCCCAAATTCACTCAATCAAAGAACCCTCCTAAAAGTGATGATTTTGGCACTTTATAAGTAGTGCATATACAATGGGCCACTTGCAAAAAATGGCAAAGTGGACTTCTGATTTACAATTTTACAACTACCTCAATAAGGCCAAAAGAGACTCAAACTGATAATGCAAGAGATCTAACTAAGATCCAAGCAATTTACAAGTACCTAATAGGCCAAATAAGACCAATATTTGAAAGTACAATTTCCACTCAAATCTCTAAAATCTGACCATAGATTATGAAAGTAGGCAAAAAAATATGCACTTTCAAAAAAAATGGCACCTGAAAAGGAGGTCATATGAGCTCAAACGAGGCCTTTGAAGTTGCAGAATTGAGGATTTTATAGGTATAGCTGAGAGAATCCAAAAATTCTGAAAAACCTATGCACCAAAATCAGAAAATAACCACACCACTATGAAGATCACAAAATTTTAGCCCATTTCAAAAAAAATTGCACCAAAAAAGGAGCAAAAATGAGCAAGATATGGCCTTTCAAAGTTGGACTGCAAAACTAAAAAGCTCAATGGAGAGGGGTCAAAAAAAATTCAAAAGGTTGCTGATGTGGTGCTGATGTTAGTAGTTTACTGTGTTAAATTTGACGGCCGTATGACCATCACAAAAACTTTGCCTCCCTGCTGACTGGGCATCCGTACTGTACGGACTGCTGACTAGGCAGATGACTGTGTTGTTGTATGGATGCTGACATGGCACTGTGCAGTGGCGTACAGATGGATTGCATGGCACAAGTGATGTGGCATACGGAGGTCTACGCGTGTGCCACGTGGTGGGTTCCCGACAGCTGACTGGGCTCCGTGTGGCTACCGACGTTGACTGGGTGGTCGCCGGAGATCTTTGGTCGGCGGCGTTAGGTAGACGATCGCTGGAGAGGAGGAAGTGGCTGGAGCTGAGGATGCCGGAGGTGGCAGTGGCAGCATGTAGAGACCAGCGGGAACCTGCTCGGGCGGCGGAGACCGGCGGGAGGCAACCGACGGGAAACTACTCGGGCGGCGGCGACGGGTGGTACCTGCTACGGGACTGTCTACAGTGCAGTACAACCTGCAACACACGGACTGAAGGTACGGGGGGGTCTGCGGACCCCCAAACACAACAAAATATAATTTTTTTTTTATTTTGATCACTTTTTGATTTTTGATTTTTTTTTTTTTTTGAAAAAAATTTCGAAATCCATACGATAATAGCCAAAATGGGGAAAAAAAAAATTCTCACCAAAATAGGTCGACTTTATAGTTGAAATTTATGGAAGTGGCCTCCCGGATTCAACGATGATGTCCAAATCGCTGTATGACACCCCCCAAAAATGAAGATCCCCAAATCCGAAAATAGAAGCCTTCCACGATGTCTCCAAAAACCAATCAATGAAGCCCCAATAGCTCTGATGCCATGTAGGATTTTGCCAAGATCAAGGGCACAATGAAAGCATAAAAGAGACAATAGAATGACAAGAACAAACTGTATTCTCATCAATATGCAAAATGATCAACTGGATTCACCAATACAATGAATATAGGCCTGCTTATATAGGCAAGGCCATATGGATGTATGAGCACACAAATATGACATGTGGCTCAATGAGAAACAAGGGTAGGTAAGAAATACTAGGGGTAGGGAGGAAAAATAATATAACATTCCACAAGAGGTGGATGACCCACCGAATGTGGAGTGTAACAGCAAAATAAGACCACAAAAGGTGGAATTTCTCCTAAAAGCTCTATCCCTATGTACACAATTCCCTAAGTGTCTCAAATCCAAACTATGAAGAGATGCATTATCCTAAGTTAACTTAAGTAAGTGTAATAATATCCAAAATGAATATTTATTTACACCAACAAAGCTCATAAGTCCCCTTAAAATGACTTAGATGTGTATAAGAACACTTTTCCCAAGAATAATGATGGTAATGATTCCATATCTTATTCTCGAGTTTCCTATACCTATAATAATAATGTTAATTCACAATCCATTGATTCTAATGTAACGCCCCACTAAGGAACCCCAAAGCACAACACAACAAGTAACTATCCTCCAAGAGGCAAACACATTTTTTTATTTAAAAGAGAGATACATTAACTCATTAAACTATGATAATGAACAATATAATATTATACATGAGAACAACTTATCTAAGCACAAGCAAAACATCTTAAAGCAATAGCACCATTGTCCTCTAAGGTCCCCTAACATTGCTACAAAGCAACACTATCACATACTAAGGAATGATAATCAAATATTATCTAACCATTGCATAACATAATTCTTAAACATAAGTAAATGAATATTAACTTAGAAATAGAATCTAATAATAATTACACCACATAATTACTCCTAGGATCTAAGTTCATTTTAAATCCCAAATCCAAATGTTCCTAAGATCACTTTCTACTTGAACATATAACCATAACATATAATCTTAACACATGATACAATGCTCATGAAATAACATTTAATGCATTACATCTAGCATATTACTTATTAAGAGTCTAATCATCCATATAGGATAGACGATACCATCGAACTATCTAAAATCATTACATTAAATAATTATTACATCTTTCTCTCAATGAGAGTGGTCTTATTACATTATGAATATAAATGGAAACCTATGCTAAGTACACGAATGAATCATTACATAAGAGAATACTATTGCATCATTATTCCAAAACTCTTGCATCTGAAGAAGACATAATCCATCCATGGTCATGAACATAACACCAAGATTCCCAATGGATGAAAGCATCAACCACCTAACCATGTGGAACCAAACATTCCACCCTTGTGCTCTGGAGAATGACATAAGGCCCCACACACACCAGCATACCTCTAAGACTGATAGTAAAATATCCATGGAAAATCAGTGAACAGACAATTCAAACAATCACATGGACTAGAACACCATAACATGGACTACTAGAGGCTTCTCTATGACACATAGGTTAAAGTTCTAGGACAAAATTAGGGATGAGTGTCATCACATTCTATCACCATAAGTGATCTTGGTAGCCTCCCTAATGATCATGTGAGACCCATGCAGAGCTGAATCTGCCTCTCAAGATGACAAGGAGGTACAGTTTGCCAACAAGCCTTCCTAATCTCATCCTGAGCCTTACGCGCACTCTAGGCCATGAATTGGGGTAACATCATTATATTTTTAATGTGAGATCTACCTTACCCCCTAATACATTTATTTAATTAAGTTATCACTTGTTAAGAAAACTCCCAATGAGATGATCATAGTAGCCACTTTAGGCCTCGACACCTACTTGGAAGCCACTCCCCCTAAAATGTTCCTAGCCACCCCTAGCCTATGGTTCTTAACATGAAACATAAAAACATGTAGGATCATATGAAGCATCACATTTAACTTACATTACATTGAATACATATCATAAGCTGATCCATAAATCATTTCTGATCATCATTGATGAAATGGCTCTGATTTCAAGCAGACAACTAGGGGGGTGAATCAGTTGTCTCACAAACTTACACGAATCAAACTTATTCTTAGATTTGATAATTAAGCATGAAAGCATAAATCGAAAATACATCAAGAACACACATAACACCAGAATTTTGACATAGAAAACCCAATCAAGGGAAAAACCATGGTGGGAACCTACCCACAATATGATGATACTCTCTTAGAAGTTGAAGCAGTCATCGGAGAGGAGGGACCTCAAAGAGATCAATTTGGACCATCCAACAAGAGTAAACACAATAGAAATATAGAGATATAATGGAGGCAATGCAAAACAAATAGTTTTATTGCATGAAATTTGATTACATCGAACCAGGTTACAACATACCGACACATAGGCCTAGTAGAATAGGTCACAACCGGGACCTTGAATTGAAAGATCTATCTTCTATGTACAGTCTAGCTATCTGATTCTCTGATTGATTCTAATTGATTTTCATTTTTAAAGCATGATTACAAATATATATATATCACTCCAAAGGATCCAGTCAGCCCAAAAGGGATCAAAACTCAAAGAACAAGACCTAACATGAATAAAAACCAAGATCAACCTCCACCAAGAGTTTCCTTTGAAAAATCCAAAGGATGAAACATAGAAGGTCGGCCACACACCAAAGAAAATTGAGATCAACATCCAAGGCTCCACAAGCTTCAGAATGGGTTCTAGTAGATCACCAGAGTAGGTCTCAGGCAACCAGTAAGAAAGGAACAACCGGTAACACAAAACTGTCATGGAAACCGGTAGTGATATCTTGCCAGAAACTGATCCAAATGTGATGCGGTCTAAAAGAAAGAAATATGATCAAGTATTCAAGTAGAATCCAACTCCATAGGATTCGGTGAGCCAAAACCGAGACACACAGAAAGGAAAACTGAAACTGCAAACAAAAAACAAAACATAAAGGAAAATGTTTTTGGTTGATGCAAGATTGATGTGAACTGGGGATGCTCGTGCATTAGAAATTTGGGGTTATTGAAAAAGTGAGCCTCTCAATTTGTTGGGGTCAGAGGAAAACCAAGGTGGTCTTCCTTTGCTTGAGAAATCCAAGATGAATCTTCAACTAGTCTGTCCTTCCATTTCACAAGATATTCCTTATACTGACTACTCTGGGTACTACGCCCAATCCTACTGTCCAAAATCTCTTCAATCTGATCCTTTTCCTTCTGGGGAAACTATTTCTCCAAGTCTGCAACACTATCCTTACTGAATTCTGGTTCATGGTACTCATGAAGATATGCAATGTTGAATAAGGGTGAAATACTTAGACTATCTGGTAGCTCCACTTCATATGCATTTCCAGAACTGAACTTCCTTAAAATATTATAGGGTTCAAACTTCTTCATCTGCAACTTATTATAAGTTCCAACCAAGAATCTCTCTTTTATTAGATATACCATCACTTCATCGCTAACTTCAAATTCCTTATGTCTCCTCTTCTCATTTGCCTTCTCCTTATATTTGTTGTTCATGTCTTCCAAATTCTGTTTAACCTGACTATGCAATGTTGTCATGTGATCTGTAAAATCTTCTGCTTCTGAACTCTTCCGGTCTTCATTCCTAATGTCTCTCAATTCTGCTATACCTCTAGGGTGCACTCTGGTAACAATCTCAAAAGGTATTTTCCCAATACTTCTATTCACTGAATTGTTGTAGTCAAACTCTTCTTGTGCAAGGAACAAATCCCAACTTCTATTTTTATCTCCCACTAAACATCTCAAAAAATTTCCCAAACTTCGAATAACAACTTCTGCCTGTCCATCAGCCTATGGATGAAAAGTAGAACTGAAATTCAAATCTGTCTTCATCTTCTTCCAAAGTGTTTTGCAAAAATAGCTAACAAACTTAATGTCTCTGTCTGAAACTATGCTCTTAGGTAATCCATGCAATCTTACTACTTCCTTGAAAAATAGGTCTACTACATGTAATGCATCTGATGTCTTCCTACAAGGTATGAAATGAGCCATCTTTGAAAATCCATCCACAACCATAAATATAGAATCATTCCCTCTTGGTGTCTTAGGCAATCCAAGTACAAAATCCATGCTTATATCCTCCCAAGGTCTTACCGGTACTGTCAAATGTTTATACAATCCCACATTTTGACTAATACCTTTTGCAACTTGACAAACTCTATAACTCTGCACATATCTCTTAACATCCTTACGAGTTTGGGGCCAAAAGTATTGCTCACTCACCAATGTAACTGTTTTGTCACTGCCAAAATGTCTAGCTAGTCCTCCACTTTGTTTCTCCTTTATCAGGTTATCTCTCATGGAACTCTTAGGTATGCACAACTGAACTCCCTTGAATGACATCCTATCCTGAATGAAATAATCCAGCCATTTGCATCTATCAACCATAACCAATTCTCTACATTCTTTCCAAGGTTCTACAAAATCTAGGTCTTCATCATACAAGGTCTTAAAATCTTCAAAACCTAATACTGTCACTCTCATCTCTGTCAGCAAATTCCTTCTCCTACTCAATGCATCAACAATTTTGTTAGATTTCCCACTTCTATGCTTCAACACAAAGGTGTAACTCTGTAATAATTCTACCCATCTCATATGTCTCTGATTCAACTTACTCTGACTATTCAAATACTACAAAGCTTGATGATCTGCATACAACACAAACTCCTTAGGCAACAAGTAGTGTCTCCATTTCTTCAAGACTTGAACTATGGCATAAAATTCCTAATCATTCATTTTCTCACTAAAATAGGCTACTGCATTCCCTTCTTGACTCAAGACTACTCCTATTGCTGTTCCACTTGAAATACTATTGAAATCTGATAAAGCTAACACAGGCTGCTCAGTCAATTTTTGCTTTAATAGTTCAAAAATTTTGTTTGCTCCGGTGGTCCACTTGAATTCCTTCCGATCTCCTCTCATGGTCTCAGTCATAGGGTTACAAACTGAACTAAAATTTTTGATAAACTTCTGGTAAAAACTATCCAACCCATGAAATGATCTTACCTCTCCAATGCTTTCCGGTGTAGGCCACTCAACAATGGATTTCACTTTCTCAGGGTCCATCTTCAAACGATCCTTAGATATCACAAATCCTAAATAGACTAACTCATCCTTCATGAAAGCACACTTCTTGATATTGATCAACAACTTTTCTTCTCTCAACCTCTGCAAAACTTGTCTTAACTATGAGAAATTCTCTTCTTTTGTCTTACTGAAAATAAGAATGTCATACAAATACACAATAACAAACTTACCCAAGAATTTCTTCAATACCTCATTCATCAGCCTCATGAAAGTACTTGGTGCATTAGTTAATCCAAAAGGCATCACCAACCATTCATATAGTCCTTCATTTATCTTAAATGTTGTCTTCTACTCATCACCTTCTCCAATCCTAATCTGATGATATCCACTCTTCAAATCTATCTTTGTAAAGTATTTTGCTCCACTCAAATAGTCCATTATGTTATCCATCCAAGGCAAAGGAAATCGGTATTTCACTGTGATCTTGTTTGTTGCTCTTGAATCGGTACACATCCTCCATTCTCCATTATTCTTAGGTGCTAGTACTACTAGTAGTGCACAAGGGCTCAGACTCTCCCTGATCAAACCTTTCTTCAATAGCTCCTTTACTTGTCTATTCAGTTCTTCATTCTCTACCAGTGTCAATTGGTGTGCAACTTTATTAGGCAAACTATCTCTAGGAACCAAGTCCATGCAATGACTAATACTTCTAACAGGTGGCAATCCATCAAGTATATTATCTAAAATGATGTCCCCATATTCTGTCAGTAAATCTCTTATCTCTTCCAGGTGTTCTCCTTCCGGTTCCGATCTCTCAGTCTTCTTAGGAATTAAGGAAAAACACACATTCTCATTTCTCAATCCATCCATGAATTTCCTTCCATCTACTAAATAGATTCTGGCATTCGTACAGACTTTGTTCTTCAAAAGTTCCTCCAAAGGTAACAAGGTTTTCTTCATCCCATTGGCCACAATAGTGTCTGTATTCTTCCTCCCATCATGTATTGCCTATCTATCAAACTGCCAAGGTCTACCCAAGAAAAGATGATAAATATCCATGGGCATAATATCACACAAAACTTCATCATGATAATTCCCAATTTTTCAATTTCACCAAACATTGTTCATTTACTAACAACTTATGTTCATCCCAAATCCATGCTATCAGGTAAGGCTTAGGGTGTTTTAATCTTTGCAATTTCAACTTATTCATCATCTCCTCTAAAACAAGATTATTTGAACTACCACTATCAATAACAACTTTACAACACTTATCGGATACCTTACATCTGGTCTTGAACATATTTTTCCTCTGCAAGGGCTGTTCATTTCCTCCGGTATGACACAAAGCTCTCAACATCATCAATAGTTCTCCATCTTCTGGTTTATTATCTGATCTGGTGGGGTTTTCTTCCACCACTGTTGCTCTTCCGGTAGCCTCTGTCTTCTTACATTCAAATTCATGGTGTCCTTCTCCTCCACACTTAAAGCAGATTTCTTTGAATGTTCTCTTGTCTTGTCTTCCAAATTTCTCATTCCGATAACCATCCAGTTCTCTCCTCTAGTAGAAATTTCTATCATCCTTCTAGTATAAATTACCTTCTTTTCTCACTTCCTTGTCCTTGTTCTGATTTGTACTGATTCCTCTTCCTCCTTGAAATATTCCTCTGATAAACCTTCCACCTCTACCTCTCTATCTCTGCTCATGTCTTTTGTTCAATTTCTCTTCAGCCTTTAGGGAATACTGGTAAGCCTCTTCAACACTCTCCAATTTGATCATACTAATTTCATCTTGTATAGACATCCGTAATCTGTTCAAGTATCTTGCAATTTGTTCAACTTCATCATCAACATGTTCGGATCTGATGTTTAACTTGTAAAATGCTTCGGTGTACTCCTTCACACTAGATTCCTTTTGTCTCAGATTCTGCAACTTCTAGAATAAATCCACTTGATAATTTGTCAGCACAAAATTTGATTTCAACTTATAAATCATCCTATCCCATGTCTTGATCTTCTCTTTACCTCTTCTCTGTCTGTCAACTTGCAAATGCTCCCACCAAAGAGATGCATGACCTTTGAATCGAGTAAAGGCACATTTCACCTTCCTCTCTTCTGCAGTGTTTTTAAAATCAAAATACTTCTCCATCTCTGAAATCCAATCCAACAATTCATCTGAATCTAACTTCCCATCACATTCCAATGGGGTAAAATGAGGTTTAGTGTTCACCCTACTCAAAACCCTTAAAAACATTTCTTCATCCGGATCAACTGCCAGTAGGTTTACTTGTTCTGCTAGGGCTTCTTCTCCTTCATCTTCACTTACATCTTCAATATGTCAGCCTCTTCTTTGGGCTATCTCCACGGCTTCTAACTGGGTTGCTACTCCTCACAATATCTCCATCACAGCAAGGTCTGCATTCCCACACACTCCACCATTCCTAGTTCCACTTCACACCATCGATTCATGCTAGTCCTCTGCAATTGCAGGCCAGATCCACAATCCACCATGCTACAACAAAAAAATTCAAGACATGCAACCTCTGGAATGAAACTCCACTCTGATACCACTTGAAGCAGTCACCAGTGAGGAGGGACCTCAAAATGATCAATCTGGACCGGCCATCAAGAGTAAACACAACGAAAACACAAAGATATGATGGAGTCAATGCAAAACAAATAGTTTTATTACATGAAATTTGATTACATACATCCAGGTTACAACATACCGACACACAGGCCTGGTAGAATAGGTCACAACTAGGACCTTGAATCAAAAGATCTATCTTCTATGTACAGTCTAGCTATCTGATTCTCTAATTGATTCTAATTTATTTTCATTTTAAAGCATATTTACAAATATATATATCGATCAAAATGATCCAGTCGGCCCAAAATGGATCAAAACCCGAAGAACAAGACCTAACATGAAAAAAATTAAGGTCAGCCTCCGTAAAGAGATTCCTTCAAAAAATCCAAAGGATGAAATGTAGAAGATCAGCCACATTCCAAGGAACATCGAGATAAATGTCCAAGGCTTTGAAAGCTTCAGAATGGGTTCCGATAGATCGCCAGAATAGGTCTCAAGAAACCGGTAACAAAGGAACGAGTGGTAACAAGAAACTGTCATGGAAACTGGTAGCGATATCTTGTCGAAAAGTGATCCAAATGTGATGCGGTTTGAAAGAAAGAAAGATGATCAAGTCTTCAAGTAGAACCCAACTCCATAGGATCCAGTGGGCCAAAACTGGGACACACCTGCAAACAGAAAACAAAACAGAAAGGAAAATGTTTTTGGTTGATGCAAGATTGTTGTGAACCAGGGATGCTCCTGCATCAGAAGTATATGAGATATTACAATGGGGGATGTACATGCATTCAGGCACATTGACTAGAACTCACTTCCTAAAAAAAACAAGGGCTGCAACCCAGGGAAGAATCACTGTCTTACAAACATATTTGAATCACATCCGAAAGATCATGAACTAATAAAATAGCACCTCCAAATGCTTGGTTATAGTTCTGGTTAAGCACACAATAACTTCCTTTTCACACTTCTCCTATTCTTCTAATAGATTAATACATTATTCGCACATACACTCTGATTCTCATCCATACACACACTCAATTACAAAGATATTACATTTATTTATACATAACATCAATCTTGGCAAGATCAACAAGGTCAGCTCAACACACACAACCTAATTACAAAAATATAAGCACACACACTACAATATCACATGCACACAAAGCAATATCGGCTAAGACATAACACAGATCCATATCACATGCCTTGAATATGAAACACATCCAAGAATTATGCATCGAACATCTGGAACATGCTACAAGAATCTAGCTGACCACAAATATGATGAAAATTAACAAACTTGAGAAAATCATCAATTACGTGCACAACAATTAATGCGGATCACCAACACAAAAGGAAAACGATCCAAAATCATCCACAAGCATCATGAATTACCACCGCAACATCCGCACCAACACAAATTACTAGAATCACATCATCATTATACTAAACTTCAAGAACACTAATTGGATAGACTGTCAACCTTGAAAAGTAACTTGTGGAGCTCCAAATCACACACCACTTGAATTGAAGATACACATCAACATCCCAAACACTTCTCCAGATCCATAGATCAAGATATTATAATGTGGAGCAATGCAAATCAAAATACTGAACACTCTGGCATCACTAAATAGCTAAAAAGCTAGCTATGACACATATATCCATAACTCACTTAATCCTTCATGCGGACCTCTGAAAATTGCAGTGAGTCATCTATAAGAAATCCTCTACAAACCCTTTAATCTGCAAACTCTGATCATCACTGTATAGAACAAACCAACATACTGAACTTCACTACATCACTATCATAGACAAAGAAATATGTTGACATGAATGACAACACATCTCTTAGATATCACTTAAGTAGATATTTGCAGCATATTAACAACAATATCCCAACAATCACATCCTCTTATCCAAATGCACTCAAGGTATTGAATCATAAATGCAAAATCAACAAACCTAAATGGGTGAATGCATAGAAATGAAAAGATAAACATGAATCCACTTTATAACACTCAATAAGCCTCTATAAAATTCATATCATAAGTTATAAATCCAAGAACAAATCCCTGGACTGACCTAGGCTGACAAGAGTCCCAAAAATTGAATTGGGAAGCCAAACTAGGTTGATTTTGGGCTCAAAATTCAACAAATAAACCAACCCAAAAGCAAAATATATCTAAAACCCATTTGAGAGGGGTAAATCCCCTTTCCATAAATTCCTTTATATCACCCCCAATTTGAATAATAAATCTGCATTAAACCAAACACTAAAAATAATCTAGAAATACACTACATAGAGAACACATACTTCATTTTTTCAATCAAACAAATATCAATTAATTCTTTAAAATTTCAGAATGAAACTATGACATATAAAACATAGAGAAGACAAAATTTTCAAATCCACAAATCATTTTTATGCATATAAATTAATTAGCACAATAATTCCAACCTGGAAGTAGAAGAAAATGGAAAAGAAAGATGGAAGGCCAACCCCTGCACATTCAACTCCACACAAACAAAACTTCCAAAAAGAAAAGCAAGCATTTAGGTCAAAAAAAACATAGCAACCAATCTCCAACAATCCACACAAAACCCTCTCCCAAATCTTCATGAAAACTCTCTCCAAAATCCCCTTCAATTTAATGCAAATATTGCTCTCCAATGCCACACACAAATCTCCTTTCAAACTCCAATTTTTTCTAGCAATCATTCAAGAATTCTCTAGCATCCATACACAAAAAACTGTTATTTACCACACAAAACCATTCCCAAAAATGGAAGTTGGTGTTTGAACAGGAAACAACCAAATTTTCCAACCAATCACAACTAATCACAAATTCATATAAACCAAGCTTATAATAATAATACAGATAACATATTATCCCTATAAGAATATATTTTACATATAATTATTTAAATTGCCACCAATAAATCCTCAATTAAATTATCAAATTATTCCCTCAAAAAAAATAGGGTGGGAAAAATAGGAGAACATAAAGATAAATAAACATATATATTCCATCTTATATTATTTCATACAAACCAAAACACATATTAAATGCAAAGGGTCACATTATAATAATTGCACCTAAACTTACAAAATAGACATTTAATTTATAAATTAATATTAATAGAATTTATCCAAATACCAAAATAAATCATTAATAATTCAAATTAAATAAAGGGATAAAGCATAATAATTCAAACTTGTGGAACTAGGTGGAGTTGGTGCCCAATATTTGCAGCCTCCACAACATCAATACTGTACATACATACATACATACATACATACATGTAGATGTGTATGTGTATGTGTATGTGTATATGTATGTGTATGTGTATGTGTATGTGTATGTGTATGTGTATGTGTATGTGTATGTGTATGTGTATGTGTATATGTATATATATGGATATGTGTGTGTGTACACACACACACATACACATATACATATACATATATACATATATATACATATATGTATATACATATATATGTATATATGTATACATATGTATGTATATATATATATATATATGTATATATATATATATGTATGTATGTATATATATATCTATGTATGTATATATGTATATATATGTATGTAGATCTACATATATATGAATGTATATGTATATGTACATATACATACACACACACACACCTATATCAATTCATCATAGTCAGGTGAAGAGAATTATAACATCACATACTTCTCATGATGAGTGATGTGATATCATCCCTTACACACTTGCACACTAGGAAAAAATAATAAACACAAATATAATCTAATCGGGCAACCATCATCCATATCAAATGATATTATCAGAATTAGGGTTATCACAAGATATAGCGTCATAGGAAGTGAACATTAACTATATCACCTAAGAAATGCATAATCACAAAGTCCATCAAATTTTAAATCCTAACATCATCAAGTAACCTTAAATATAGAACCATCATCATAAATATCATAATGCATCCACTGATATGAAGAATTATCTCAACAAGATAGAACAAAGAATGAAAACATGGAGTAATAAGACATAAAAAGAGCCCATCAGTATCCATCACAACCATCAAATAGCACTCTGGAAATTTTCAACTTCCAGAAATGGGTGATTGAAAATATCTCCAGGTTTCAGAATAAACAGACAGATTTGGATTATAAAATTCAGAATTTGATTAAGGATACCAATACTATAGGTAAAGAGGATGTAGCGATGGATACCAGTGAGGCAAAGGACAAAGAAGAAATGTACGATTGGTCAGAAAAAGAAATGATTAAGGGAGATTTGAAGCATCTTGAAGATGTGATCAAAATCATCAAAGAAAAGGGAGAGGTTGATAATGGAATTATTATCAACCGGATTACTAAAACCGAGAAGGCCTTGAAGAAATTTATGGAGCATAGCCTTGAGATTTTGAAGGTGTCATCTCAAAAAATGAATGCTCTGGTTGCTTGTCTGGAGAAGAACAAGAAGAACAAAGAGATGGTGATCATTGATGATGTGTCGGCCACCAGTTCTGCTCCTCACTCCTCCAGACGAAGAACAAGGAAAACTACCAATGATCTGGAGATGAAGACTAAAGACACCCATCAGATGCAGGATAACAAAGACCTGAAAGAAGTTGCTAATGCTATGATGATGCTGGTTAAGGACATGGAAGAGTCTATAAAGTTTTTTATTTGACATATAATCTGGTCTTTGGTTGCCAGTCTCTCTCTAGCTTTTTGTTGTTCTTTTCCTTAGTTGTTGTTTTCTCTGCTAGTCTTTTGCAACTTTTCTTTCTATGTCCTGTTTTCTCTAGTTTCTTTTATGCTTATCTTCTCATTATGTAAGTGGGTTTCGGGTCCCTTAAAACCTGATTTTCCTTAATAAAAAACCATCAAATAGTATGAATCATGGAGGGGCACTACATGTCACATTAAAGAAACTCCTAATCAAGTAGTTACCATAACCATTAAATAACCTACATGTGTTGACACTACATGTAGTGATCGTATCACTATTTAAGGAGCCCCATCCTAATCCAAATCCACAAGAAAATATAGCCTCCTTGACCACTTAGGAAAAACACTAGAATACATATCCATTTTGGAGCCATTTCACACCTTTCCTATGCATACAAAAATCCTAGAATAAAACTCTTCAAAAGTGCCATAACCCTAATGTCTTTAATGTAAATCACTTTAAAGACATGATAAGACAATTTTATTGATCACAATCCCTTACATTTACTGTGCAAGATCATCCTGCTAATCCATCTCACAACCTATCACTCCATAGTGAAAGCCTTTATCATAAAACCAAAGTCAAATGTGTCCTTATAGATGGTGTAACAAGAATGACCATTTGTACCTTGAATCTAGTAAAATAATCAGGACATTTTGATGATGTTGTTGATCCTTAAAATAATAGTACTATTAAGTCTTATGATTAAGTTGAGTGTGACTCTAAAGGTACCATAAAGTTACCCATATAGGTTGGACTAGTTAAGAGGTGAACAACCTAAGAAGGAGAAGGTTAAGTGTGCCTTCTATAAAATACCTAGATATGATTAAGATAAATATTTAAAGAAGTAGATAGATCAACTAACTCATCTTCTAAAATATTTAATAATATCAAGATCCTGAAATAGTCAAATAAGGATCATTAGAAGGGTCTTCTAAGGACATAGGTAAAAGTAAGGAAAATAAAAAGGGCACATCCCTACTTGTAGTTATTTCAAAACATGACACAAGGAACATTAATTGGGTTCTTTGCATCGCATGTATTTATCATAGGATGGTTTTGTTGGAGTAAATTATATTTATTCTATTTTCTCTAATTAAGTTTACTTAGGATAAATTTATTTGTCACATGACACAATCATTTAATATTGTTCATGTTAGTTATCTTAGGTGTCATTCTAGATAGAGATGAGTTAGTTTTATGCATTTAATTTTATTATAGGGTAGTTGTACTTACTCGTACCCACTCTCTCATCTCATTAAGCCACATGACATTACCTATGCTCTCAATTGTATAGTCTCTTACCTATATAAGCAACCTCATTTGTACATTGGAACATATCATTTCATAGCAATTCATTTCAGGTGCATCTCAAGCATTGCTTCTCGATCTCCAGTATTTTTCATTGCTCAAGTTGCAAATTTCTCATGTGTGGTTGGATAGTTTCTTGGTTGATTGATTCAAGTGTGTGCAACTTCACGGGCTCATAATTTCTCCAATAGGTTTAATCTCCCTAGAGATCTTTTTTATGCCTACCAAACTAATTGATGGTGACGCTCCTATGTAAAAACATGGGAGAAGGTCTATTGACATGGGTGAAGGAAATTTTTAAGGCGTTCTTTATATTTCATCCTTGCCAAAAAAAAACTTCTATGTATTTATTAGATCACTCACGTTAGCTCTAAAAAGAATTTAGTTCCTTAGAGAGAAACCATGCATGAGATATAGTCCCCCTTCATAAGGGTAGACAACTTCTTCAATGCAAGTGAACATATTAAAAAAATATTCAATAGATGAATTGATTGGAAAGCATAAAGATCAATTAGTCACCAAAGGATTTTCCTATGTTCACAAGCTTGATCCTTTTGAGACTTTAGTACTAGGTTCTTAAATGAATTCCATCTACCTTCTAATGCTGAAGGCATATTATACTCACATATGGATACACAAACATTTATTGATAGAAACTAGAAGTATTTTTAAATCTGATGTGTTGGTGACACTTAAATGCATGAAAAACAAAACAAATATTTAATTATTTTCTCCTTTCACACACTCAATTTTTTATTATTTAATGCTAATTATGTCTTAACTACCACTCTAAGTTTGACTTATGAATCATTTTTGTCTGTCAAGATAATAATAATAATAATATCCTAATATTTTTTTTCTGATCAAGAATTTAATAGAAAAATAAAAATATAAGAATAATAATTTGATATTAAAAGTTTTTACTTTTGTAAATAATTAAATGAAAATATAATAAAAATTACTTATTACAAAGTCAACAACAACGACTTACGGTTCAAACTCGTTGATTGCTTCAACTTGATCAGGTTTGCAGATTACTCTCTTTAACTTACTTTATGTGTTATTCTAGAATCACTCAAAATATCGCCAAACTCATTCTTGTTTGTGCTCATCAAGTATGAAGTGGACACCGTCAATAGCATCAGAGACCTTCTATTATTACAAATGAACATTTGTAAAACAGCAGAAAACTGGAACGAAAAATTTACATCCATTCAAATAAAAAAGAAGGTACAGCATCATTCGTAGTTTCATCTACAGCCAAATAAGTCAGTTTAAACATACAAATTATTTATCTTTAACATAGTCAAATAATACATAGAGCATTATTTTTTATTCCATCAACCTCTTTCTAGAATCTATTCTAAAATTAGTAAAACTAATTTAATAAAAGACTGAACAACAAACAGACTTGGAGGAGGCATTTAAAGTAGATGTTTCATATCATCCTCCTCTTCCCTTAAAAATGTAAACCTCCTAGTTTTGGGACATAGGGGGGAGTTGTTTTCTTGAATCAACTTGTGTGATCTAAGAGCTATAAGAATGTCATTGTCATTTCAATTTAACACAATTTAGCTTATAGGACTTAGATCTTATTGCTACCAATTTGATATCTAGTATTTGTACAATCTGCTTCTTTTTCTTTGGTGAATGTTTAGTGTTGTCTTCCTTGTTTTTTTTATTTATCTTTCATTTGATCCTCATTAGTCTCTATTGAGTGCAAATAAAGACCAATGAAATTAAAGAATCCTCAGGTAAATCAATTTGGAAAGCATCCTCATTTATCGTCGATATGATTTTGCAAGGTTGAATCTTCTTGGGTTTTTACTTCTTGTAGGGACCTTGGGCATACCTTTCCTTGTCTAGATGTACCATGGTAGTTTATCCCTTAATGAATTTTCTTCTCCAATGCAAATCAACACTCTTCTTATATTGCTCATTCATGGATTGCAATTTGACCCTAACTTGTTAATGCACTCTTTGAATATTCTCTTAAAAACTATAATTTCTTGGTTACGTGGGCATATTCGAAAATCAGCTAAGTCCACAAAGTTTCTTTAGGGTTTGTACCATATACAACTTGAAATGTGGACATACTTGTAGACCTAATTATGCTAGAATTGAAGGAAAATTCATCTTGCGGTATCACCAAATCCATTATCAAGGATTGTCACCAACTAAACACCTCAATAGATTCCTTGGGCTCCTATTCGCCACCCCAATTTGATCATTGGTTTTGAGATGACATTCTAAACTAAATTGCAACTTGCTATTCAACTTTTTTCATGAAACCTTTCGAAAGTGACATAAGAATTTGCCATCCTTACCAAATAAAAAATGCAAAGGCGTTACTAAAATATGAATCATTTACATAATTCACTATTTTTTTTTCTTAAAAATCAACCAGCCGATGTGTAACATCTCATGCTTAATTTAGGATGAATAATTTTAATAGAATTAAACATGTTCCTCATTATATTTACATAAATTTAACAATAATCCACTGTGGAAGACAAACTAAAATTTTATTTATGTTAATTTTTATTACGAATGCTTTACAAAATTTTGCTACTACAACTATAATAGGTTAAAATACATGTTACAAGAACAATCCATAAAATGTTACAATATTTTATGTGATTGACTATATTTTAGGTGATTACTCGAATAACATAATATCGTATAAGTGAATAATCTGCCAACCGTGCAAACAATCAGCCAGTTTGAACCGTAACTAGACTTTTAGATTTCCCGTTCTTATTGACTTTATGATAATGGAAGCACGTAAAACAAAAATGCCAACTAAATGGTGGTGGTAGGCACGTCCCACTGAGATGGCAATCTCCCAACAAAGATAACTCAGAAATGCAGTGAATTATGAGTTAATATTGCCATGGGTTCGAACTTCGAATTGATCGTTTTGAAGCTTCTATGGATTCAAGTCAGTTATTCCGGCGCACTTACAGCCGGGTCATACTCAACTCGTTTCCCATCTATTTATAACCTCACTTGCTCCTAGTGTTAAACCACATCTTCTTCTCTTCTGTAAGCTGACCAAATGGATTTCTCAGCGACTGCATCAAAGAGAGTGCCGCTATTTCTAGCAGCTTTGCTACTGTTCTGGACTGTTACAGTTGAGTCTGCATCGGAGGAAGGCCATATATACGCAGCATGTAATGTGGTGAAGTACTCCAAAGGCTCGGAGTTTGATAGGAATTTGGAGGCGCTCTTCAAAACGCTGACAGAAAAAGCAGACGACTCGGGCTTCGGCGCTGCGGTTTACGGGAGGGAGAAGCCGAATCAGCTGTCGGGGCGCCTCCAGTGTAGAGGAGATTTGTCTCCCACCGACTGCGGCACGTGTTCAGCGGAGGCAGTGAAGGTCGTCCGCCGCGATTGCCCCAACGCCATTGGCGCACGCGTTCAGCTGGAGCATTGCTTCCTTCGCTACGAGAATTACACCTTTCTCTCTCAGTTGGACACTTATTACTGGTATGGCCTCGTCAACGTTAAGAACAATACGGACACTGGTTTTAATGCTGCTGCTCACAGTCTTTTGGCGGATCTGTCGAGGAAGGCCCCCGCCAGCCCTATTAAGTTCGCCTTGGGATCGTCTGTTGTTTCTTCGAATGTGAGCATCTATGCCATGGAGATGTGCTGGAGGGACATCTCGGGGAAAGACTGTGCGGCCTGCATTTCCAAGGGAATTGAAAAGCTCTTCGACTGCTGCAGCGAAAGGGTGGGTGTTCAGGTGTTCATGGGCAGCTGCACCCTGCGCTATGAAACCTATCCGTTTACCAAGCACTATTAGAGTTTTACCCATCTGTCAGACTGGCCTTCTGTATGTGTGGTGAACATGGGAGGCGTACTCGTTAAATAAAGTAATAGTAATAAGAATAACGAAGCCACAGGTGAGATGGATGGCTGGCCTTTGTAAAGTCTATGTTGCATGCTTCAAACATGAATCTAGCAAAAGGAAATAAAAAGAGTTGATCAAGGGATTTTCTATTCACTAGAGCGACATGGAAAAATTATAAGTTTAATAGTGAGAATTCGGTTATAACAAAATCATTATTTGCTTGAATGACAGTGGGTTAGGCACTGTCTTAGTTTGATAATTAGCTATATTGGAGTATTAAGTTTAAAACTTGATATATCAAGTTTTATAATATAATAGTTAAAGTAATTGATTGATATTATTTTTTAATAAAAGAAGAGTGCATTTTTTATTTTTATATTTTAATTTTATATCATTTTGTGTGTATGTCATAAATCTATAAAATTGTAATACTCCATTTAATTTATTTAAGACACAAGTTAATTCACAATTTTTTAAACAAATCACATTATAAACTCCCTTAATCCAAATTAATCCACATCCTTAAGTTACTTGAGATTATAAATTGAACTATATGATATGAATGTGAACTAAGCTACATATTTGAAATAAAAATCTAGTATAAATCTTAATTAATATTAACTTTTAAGTAAAGTTAAAAGAAATAAAAAACAAGGAAAATAATTACACCCTACTTTTGAATTTTTGTATGAACTTTCAAGCTTCTTAGAAACAATAAACCATTTACATAATAACTATTCATGTACAAAATGGTCTCCATCTACGGATGGTAACTTCTCTGTTTCTTTGGTGTTCAGGTTGCAAACTAGAGTCCTCTTTCCCAAGCCTTTTTGGGGGCTAGTTTGGAATCATAGGATCATTCCTGAAAATTAATATTAATATCTTCTTTTGGCTAATCATCCATAACAAAGTCCTAACTATTGATAATCTTTGTAAAAGAGGGATGGTCATTCCAACCATTGTTATTTGTGCTTAAATGATGCCGAGGATGCCTTCCACATTTTGTTTAGTTGTGCCTTTTCTCAGGATATTTGGGCCTACTTTTGGAAGTTGTGGTCTTTAGATTGGGTCTTCCCCAACTCTTTTGTGGATTGTTGGACTCAATGGGTTTCACCCTTTGCTAACTAGGCTCTTTCTTGCATTTGGAACCTCATGATGCCTCATACTACATGGGGCTTGTGGAAATAATAGAATCATGGAATCTTCAGGGATCAAGCCTGTTGTGCTAATGTTGTTGCCAATAAAATTCATCTAGCTATTAGAGAAAACTTTTAGGTTATCTGTGATGAAGATAAAGTTGATGGTTCTCTCTCTCCCTCGATGGATGATCTAAAAATTGATCATAGATGTAAACTTAATTGGGATATCTCAAATCCTTTGTTCAAGCTGAAATGTCCCAGAGATGGGATCAAGTGGTGTCCTCCTCCCTTGGGGTGGGTGAAAATCAATACAAATGGGGTAGCGAAGGCGAATCCTGGACCTGTTGGATGTGAGGGAGTGGTGCGTGATCACAATGGTAGGCTGGTCTCAATGGTGGCCCTCCCTTTGGGTACCCAGACAAACCAATTTGTCGAGGCTTTCATAGCCTATGCTGGGATCAATTTCGCTAAAGAGAAAGGATTGAGGAGGGTTTGGTTAGAATGTGACCCCCTTAACATTATCAATTTCTTAAAGGGGCCCTCCTTCCTAGTTGGACGGTCAAACATATTATTGAAAACTTCTTTTTTTTACATAGAGATTTTGAGGATTTTAAAGTCTCACATGTGTACCACAAAGGAAACAAGGTGGCGGATAATTTGGCCAACATTGGGGTGGGATTGGAAAGTAGAAAAGTCTAGGATATTAATGATTGGATCCTAGTGGATCTTCACATCCTTATCAACAATGATTATAATGCGTGTGAGGCATAAGGGGTTCTTGGAAATTATGAAAGATAATAGGCACCAATGTGTCCCAAACATGACAACATTTATGAAGAGAGAGTTGATCTATGTGGGGGCTTTTTTATTCCATTCCATTTGGCTGTGCTTGATCAATCTTGTTCTACAGCCTGCTGCGATTGGGGTTTTCTGTGCAATTGGGGGAGATAGAAATCAATTGGAACCCACAATTTTTTATAAATGGTGGAATAAGGAAGCTATTTGGAAGGAACTCTCGGCTAGAGGTTTAACAGGTTATATGGAGACTTTGCACAGGTTAGATGCCCTTGTCATCGAGGCCTTTTGTAGACACCTAAAATTAATATTTAATTAATTTAAGCCTATCAACATAATTAATTAATTTAATTGTGTTATCCTTATTCCTCTCAGAATCAATTAAATCTAATTGAATTAATCCTGTCACTAATGCCCAATAATTAATTTATCAAATAAATAAATTATTCCCCTATTATTCTAAAGTCCCCTTTAATAATTATTTCCTCTAAACTCACTTAGTTAATTAATTCTAATTAATTAACCTAGTCATGTGATTCCTACAAATCACTTTTCCTAATCCCACTCAAGCTAATTAATCCTTCTAGAATCTCTCATAATCATGCTTATCATTATCCTTGAATTTTTAATTCCCACTCATGTCACATCAACATTGAGTCTCTCAAAGAAATTCAAATTTCTTGGAATCCCTCAATGCATCCTTAGTTTGAAAATTTTAATTCCTCATATTTGAAATTCAAATTTCTCCCCCCTTTTTCCAAGGAATTTTATATTTCTATTTATTTTACCAAGACACCCTTGATCCATGCCTTCTATTTCAAATCAATCTCAACCCTTCATGATCAAATCAATCTTGGCCCTCCATTGGCCTTTTCCAATCTATAAATTGGAGCCTATTCTCCTCACAAATCATCCACTTCTCATGCATTGTCATGCTGCTCTTTTCTCCTCTCTCTTCTTTCTCCAATCTTTCAATTCAAATCCATCCAAAATCCTATCAAATCCAATCTATCTTGTTGAGCACATGGAGAGCATTCCACATCACAATCAAAGAGCTAATCCAAACAAGCTAAGGAGGGGTGCATCTTTGGCTTCATCAAAGGCTCCATCCGAGGGAGAAGGTAAAGGTTTGCAAGGTAAAAAAAAAGCATTTGTCTTCATGTTTCCATGTGATTTGATTTATGCTTCATGTTTTTATATGTCTTAGTGTTTTGATTTGTATGCTAACCATCCAAATCTACCTTTCTTGCTTTTCCCATCTTCACCTTTGTTCAGGGGTGGAAGGACGCGATGCTCTACACCTTTGGTATTGAGATGGAAGTTAATGAGGATTTGGTGGCCAAGGTTTCCAATACCTTGGTTGAAGGCACTAAGTTTTATAGAGATAAAAATTTTGTGACCGAGGATTTTGAAACTTTTCTCTTGCCAAAAGAGAGGGATTTGAGGAACTTATTGTTGGCCATTTGGTGGAATTGATTATGTGTTTCATTGATGTTTTGTCATTGATGCCAACACTAGTTGTTTGGATGGTTTACTGACACCCTTTTAGTTCTGGTAGGTTGAGTGGATTCTGGTTGTTTTGGATCCGACATGATCCGGTAGGCTCCGATATAGTTTGGTGATGGAATTGGCTTGTTCATGATACCCATGCTCATATTCGGTCAGTTGGTTTTGGTTTGGTGATCAGATGCTATCCTGCTTGCTTAGAAGCTTAGTTTCTAGTTCCAGCGAGGGTTTCACGGATAGAGCTTTTGATGAAGATCTTTGATGATTTGTATAAGTGGTGTTGGTGAAGCTTCTGGTGGAGTGGAGTTTCAGGATGCTATTGGTGATCATATTCAAGACTTGGCAGATGGTGATCATTGCTATAGCATGTGGACCTATACTGGGTCTCGGTTGATCTAGGTTATAGATCGACTTTACTGTAATGTGTCTATTGGATCTCTCGATGTGTTTCCATTAGGATAATCGGTGAACAACTGAGAGGGGGGGGTGAATCAGTTGTTAAAAAAATATAACATTTAATCCACTTAATAACCTTTAACCAGATTAAGTACCGATAAAGCAAAAATAGATACTGGTAAACAATGCAACTTAACAATTAAACAGATAATCAATGCAAAGAAACCATACCACATAACACCATGATTTGTACGTGGAAAACCCAGAAAGGGAAAAACCACGATTTGAAGCCTAGCCACAGTCAGATGATAGTTCTGCAAAAAGTATGTGTTACAATGAGGGGCGTGCACATGTAGGAAGGCACGCTGCCTAGAGCGTACTGCTCATTACAAAAGAGTCTCACTAACTACAGAGGCTAAAACCACCTCAAGATATATGGACAACAATTCAGAATAATGAAATGCTAGAGATAGCATCTACCATTCCTGATTACAGTCCCGGTTAAACTCAATACCAGAGGCCTTTGACCTCTTCCTTAATCCCAATTCAATCACCTATTATCGACCAAATCTCCTTCGCATATGATATTACATTCTATGACCATGAACACTTATTACAATGAGATCTTACATTATTTTATACCAACCCTAAGTCCTAAACCAATTAGGTCGGCCAGCTAAAAGATATTACTATAAGATAATTACATAAATCCATATTACAATGAAATACCATGTCGGCTTAACACCAAAACAATAATAAAAAATCCATAAATCATCTCGAAACATCCCAGTAACGTATAGAGTACACGTTAACATGATACCAATCCATAACCTAGATAGATATTGGACCTATTCTGGGTCCACCATGCCAAAGCAATATCTTCAAGCAATTGAAGCACGATCAAAGAAAATCTTCAACATCCTGAAATCCATCTAGAAGCTGCACCAACACCAATTATGCATCCTGTCAAGATTACTCAATGAAAGCTCTACCAATAAAACCTTAAATCAATACCGGTAAGGGTTTACAAG
This sequence comes from Cryptomeria japonica, assembly GCF_030272615.1. NCBI lineage: Eukaryota > Viridiplantae > Streptophyta > Pinopsida > Cupressales > Cupressaceae > Cryptomeria > Cryptomeria japonica. Next base: position 804,746,151 of record NC_081411.1, read on the forward strand.
AGTTTATAATAGCATCTGATTATTAAGTCAATACCATCTAACCAAAACATGCTCCAGAAGGATGTACCATATGTAAACAATCACATTCCATAGATCAAAACATGTCAGAAGTGTCCAAACACTAGATCTTCTATCAGTAACCAAAACCTGTCTACTAGTAACCAGCCATAACAGCTATTGTTGACATCAATGCAACACATAATCAATTCATCTATAATGCCAACAAACTCCCCCTTTGGCATTGATGGCGACACTAGATGTGAAAAACATTTAAGTACCAAGAAATGTCAAACAAGTCTCCCCTTGTGGAAGACAACCAACAATCTACTAAATATCGGTATCTCTCCCCTAATGTATACAACTCCCTTTTTTATTTTATTTTCACATCAATATCTCTCCCCCTTTGACATCAATGCCAAGAATCTGACAAAAATATCAAAGCAATAATGTAAACCTCTTAATCTCAAATCTGACTACTCCCCCTAAGTTGTAGCACCACTCATCAGTGCCGAAATGAATAATATCTCTGATAATGCATGTCGGACTAATGACAAACTGCATCAATCAAGTCTCTGTTGGAGGGGTAGAAACCCCTAACCTTTCTCTAAAATACTCAAATGATTCCTTAGATAGTGGTTTAGTGAATATATCTGCAATCTGTTCTTTAGTGTTCACATAAACCAATTTGACTTCCTTTCCTTCTACCTTGTCCTTCAGAAAGTTATACTTTATTGATATATGCTTAGTCTTAGGGTGAAATATCGGATTTTTAAACATGTCAATAGCTGCAAAGTTATCATAGTAGATAACTACCAGTTCACTATAGTTTACCTTGATATCCTTCAACATTTGCTTCATCCACAAGAATTGAGTGCAATTAGTTGTTGCTGCAACATACTCAGCTTCTGCAGTATATAAAGAAATGCATGACTATTTTTTTGCTAATCCATGAAACCAGTTTCTTTCCAAGAAGGAAAGCTCCACCGGAGGTGCTCTTCCTATCATCAGTATCTCCTGCCCAATTTGAGTTAGTATATGCACATAAAGTGAAATCATCATTTTTAGAATTCCATAAACCATATTATGTTGTTCCTTGCAAATATCGAAATATCCTCTTTACTATACATTCATGATTTTCTTAAGGATTACTTTGATATCTAGAAACAATACTTACTGCATTCATAATATCCGATCTAGTCTGAGTTAAATATAATAGACCACCAATCATAGACTTATACCTTGTCAGATTTACTGGTGTGGAAGTATCCTTGACAGATAATTTCTCACTTGTCACCATAGGAGTACTTACCAGTTTGAAATCATCCATACCAAACTTCTTCAACGATTCCCTCAGATACTTAGTTTGATAGATAAAAATGCCTTTGTCAGTTTGAGTAATCTGCAAACCTAAGAAAAATCTCATCTCACCAATCATGGACATTTCAAATTCATTCTTCATATTGTTAGCAAATTCCATGCACAATTTATCTTCTCCTCCAAAAATGATATCATCAACAAATACTTCAATAATCAAAATATCATTATCAGTGATCTTATAATATAAATTACTATCAGTACTGCCTTTAGTAAAACCAAGCTTCAAAAGATATTTATCCATCCTTTCATACCAAGCTCTAGGAGCTTGTTTCAATCCATATAAAGCTTTCTTCAATCTGCGAACCATATCTTTATCATCTATCAGTGAAAATCCATTAGGTTGCTCAATGCATACTTCTTCCTCAAGTTCATGATTCAAAAATGCACATTTAACATCCATTTGATAAACCTTATAGTTCTTACAAGTTGCATAGGCAAGAAATAGTCTAACAGCTTTAATTCTAGCTACAGATGCAAATGTCTCACCATAATCAATTCCTTCCATTTGAGAATACCCTTTACAAACCATTTTAGCCTTGTTTCTTACAAATTGACCATCCTCATTCAGTTTATTCCTAAAAACCCATTTAGTTCCAATAACATTCTTATTTTTAGGCCGGGGAACTAAAGTACAAGTTTCATTCTTCTCTATCTGATCTAATTCATCTTCCATAGCTTTTAACCAAAGTTTATCTTTACAAGCTTCAATAATAGATGCTGGTTCAATTTCAGAAATAAGACATACCTCTTCATTTGCTAGTCTTCTTCTTGTCATAACTCCCTTGTTCTTATCTCCAATAATTTGATCTTTAGAATGATTTAATTTTACATACCTTGGTGTCTTTTAAACTTCAGGTTCACTGCTCTGATCATTAGTCACAGTTGAATTTTTTGATTGTGTCGGTGTAACTATCTCAGCTTCAGTGTCCTGTATTGGTTGAGGCATTGCCGGTTTAGTTATGATCATCTCCACTACCGATTCCTTGTCATGTGATATAGAATGATTTTTGTATTGCTCATCCACTTTCACATTAGCACTCTCTACAATTTTTTGCAATCTTTTTTTATAAAATCTATATGCTTTACTTTGAATTGAATAACCAAGAAATATCCCTTCATCACATCTAGGATCAAACTTTCCAATTGAATCATCTCTTTTGATATAGCATTTACTTCCAAAAATTCTAAAATATTTTAACACTAGGTGTATGTCCAAACCATAATTCATAAGGGGTCTTACCAGTTTCACCTTTGATGTGAACTCTGTTGAATGTTTGATTGTTGTACTCACTACTTCTCTCTAGTAGATATGAGGCAATTTGGCTTCCATCATCATAGATCTTGCTGCATCCAAAATGGTTTTGTTCTTTCTTTCCACTACTCCATTCTACTTAGGAGTCCTAGGTGTAGATAACTATCTCCTGATTTCATTTGTCTCACAATAACTGTTAAATTCATGAGAAGTGAACTCACCACCATGATCTGATCTTAGACATTTGATTTTCAATCCAGTTTCTATTCCAACTTTTTCTTTAAAAATCTTGAATTTCTCAAAGGCTTCAGACTTCTCCCTAAGAAAAGTTACCCACATCATTCTAGAATAGTCATCAATAATCAACATGAAATACCTATCACCTTGAAAGTCTCTAGTCCTTGCTGGACCACATAAGTCAGTGTGAATCAAATCAAGTACATCATCATATTTATCATGCATTCTCTTAAAATAAGTTCTAACTTGCTTTCCCAATTGATATTCCTTACATAGCGGATTATGAGGCTTCACAATCTTAGGTATATCTCTAACTGCCTTAGTTGAATTGATCTTAACAATACAATCAAAATTAACATGACACAACCTCTTATGCCATAACTAACTCTCATCAATATGAGCAATCAAACATGTCTTATTACCAGTGTTCAAGTGAAAGATATTACCTCCATTCTGAGTACCAGTTGCAATCTCCAAACTAGTCTTGTTAATGATTTTGCATTTTCTATCTTTAAACTGAAGTTGGAAACCCTTGTCCACCAATTGACCAACACTCAAAAGATTATGCTTTAAACCTTCTACATAATAGACATTATCAGTATTATGCTTACCATCCAGAGAAATAATACCTCTACCTTTGATCATACATGCTTTGTCATCTCCAAATTTGACTTGACCGCCATTGTATTCTTGCAAGAACAAACTTTTTCTTTTATCTCTAGTCATATGATGTGAGCATCCACTTCCAATTACCCATTCATCCTTATCTTCATTTTTGGCTGCTAGGGCCTTTTTTTCATTTTTGATAGCCGGTTCCGGTTAATCTTCTTTTAAAGCATAGAACACCCATTTCTTTCCATTGTCGGATCCACTAGAAGAGTCTTCTGTCGGTTCATCTCTAGAGTCATCAGTTACTCCTTCCTCGTTAGCTATGAAGCATTATTTACTTTTCTTGAATCTATATCTGTTTTGGTTAGGCTTAAATGATTTCTTAACTCTTTCCTCAAACCTTGCATTCCTTTCAGGACATCTAGATGCAAAATGACCAATCGTATTACATGAAAAACATTTAAAATTTTCTTTTCCTTCATACTTACTTCTTGTCGGACCTTTAAGAACTCTTTTAGCAAATAAGGCTTCAAGTTGCTCAAATTCTTCATATTCTTTCCTCATGTCTTCCAATTATTTGCATATAAGACTTTCCAATAACTTTTGCTAGTAGATGATGATGATGATGATGATGCATTAAAAGTAGGTTCAAACTTTACAGCTCCAGAACATCCAAATTATTCAAGCTCAAAAGCAGATAATTTCCCAATTAGAATGTCCCTATTAACTGAAGAGTTTGACATTGTTCTCAACTCATTAATTGTAGTTGCCTTCAACTTGTAAGACAATGGAAGGGCTCTCAAGACTTTGGAAACTATTTCATCTTAACTCAAAAATCCTCCACAACATTGAACTCCCATAACAATCTCATTTACTCTTTCCATAAACACAACAACTCTTTCATTGTCTTCCAACTTCAAGTTTTCATATCTTACCCGGTAACCATTAGTTTTAGCAATTTTGACAGTAGGATCACCTTCATTCAGAGTTTGCAATTTATCTCACATAACCTTTTTTGATGATTTATCAGTTAATCCCATGATCCGTTGATCAGTAAGTGCACACAAGAGTGTTGAAATGTGGTGACTGATCAGTACTGTACACTCAGAACGTATCCTCGCTGGGGTCCGAGGCCGGGTCGGGCCCCGGGCAGGGGTTCGGGGGCAGCAGCCCACGAGAAATTTTTTTTTGCTGTTTTTGTTGATGAAAACCGACATTGTAATAAAACACTAAAAAAGGTTGACTTTGTTTGTTGGCCTAAAAACGCATGTTATAAGCAGCTGGGATGCTTAAGGCATCGTAAGGTTGATGTATTGTTTTTCCTGGATAATAAGAAAGATTGGACGGCTGTGTATGGTGGACGTAACCCATTCTGGGTGAACCACGTTAAATCTCTGTGTTATCTGTGTCCTGTTTTATTTCTTTATCTTTTGTATTTAAATCTGCATATAATTGTTAGTTCATATTTACTTCAGATCTTCTTGAAACCCTAACCATTGGTATTAGAGCGAGGTTTTCTGTAAATTGGCAGGACTTTCAGATTTGAGTGGGAGCAATGGAGGATTCCAAATTCAAGGTCAAAAATTTTAACGGCCAGAATTATCAGTTATGGAAAATGCAGATGGAGGATTACTTGTATCAAAAGCATTTGTGGCGGCCATTGGAAGGAAAGGCAAAGAAACTAACCATAATATCAGATGAAGAGTGGGACATTTTAGATAGAAAGGCACTGGGATCCATTCGATTGTGCCTTGCGGCGTCTGTAGCATTCAATATAACAGAAGCAAAAATGACTGTAGATTTGATGGCAACATTGGCTAAGCTATATGAGAAACCCTTGGCTTCGAATAAGGTATTTCTTATGAAGCGTTTGTTTAATTTGAAAATGAGTGAGGGAGGATCTGTAGCGGAGCACTTAAATGAATTTAATACAATTACCAGTCAATTGTCTTCGGTAAAAATTACCTTTGCAGAAGAGGTTAGGGCTCTCTTGATTTTATGTTCTTTGCCAGAAAGCTGGAATAGCTTGGTTATGGCTGTAAGTAACTCTATCTCTGGTAAAAATACTTTGGTATTTGATGATATTGTTGGTGTTATCCTAAGCGAGGAAATGTGAAGGAAAAGCACAGGTGAGACTCCAACATCATCGGGTAGTGTTTTGAATGTGGAGAACAGAGGAAGATCAAAGGAAAGAGGAAAAGGCCCTGGGAATGAGAAGTCACGAGGGAAGTCAAAGAAAGGACGCTCTCAATCTAGAGGAAAGAAAGATTGCTGGTACTACGGAAAGCCTGGTCATCTAAAGAAATATTGTTGGTCTCGAAAAAACAAAGAAGGAGACAAAAATGAAAATGACAGTAAGGAAGCTAATATTGCAAGTAATACTTTACAAGATGCTTTAATCTTATGTTTGGATAATGTTAATGATTCCTGGGTAATAGATTCTGGGGCTTCATTTCATGCTACACCCCATAGAAAATATTTTCTAGATTATGTTCAAGGTGATTTTGGACAAGTATATTTGGGTGATGATGAGCCCTGTCAAATTGTTGGAAAAGGAAAGATAAAAATCAAGTTGCAGAATGGTAATGACTGGTTTCTGCAGGAGGTAAGACATGTTCCTAATTTAAGAAGAAATTTAATTTCTGCAGGGCAACTAGGTAGTGAAGGTTGCATAGTTACCTTCTCAGACAGTATGTGGAAGGTCACTAAAGGATCATTAGTAGTAGCTAAAGGTGCGAAGGTAGGCACACTATATCTGTGTACTGGTAACACTTACTCTACCTTAGCTGCTACAGATAAAGTTACTACAGGGACAACAACAATAAATGTTGCAAGAACAGATTCGATAATGTGGCACCATAGGCTTGGGCACATGAGTGAGAAAGGGATGAAAATCCTTCACTCCAAAAATCTATTGCCAAGACTAAAGAAGATTGATTTAGAGTTTTGTGAAAACTGTGTTTATGGTAAACAGAAAAGAGTCAAATTTCTCAAGGTTGGGAAAGAGAAGAAGAGTGAGAAGTTAGAGCTTGTACATTCAGATGTATGGGGACCGGCTCAGGTATCATCTCTTGGTGGCCCTTGTTATTATGTTATTTTTATTGATGACTCAACCAGAAAAATATGGGTATATTTCCTAAAACAAAAAATCAGATGTTTTTGAAACTTTTAAGAAATGCAAAGCTTTGGTTGAGAATGAGACAAGAAAAAAGTTGAAGTGTCTCAGATCGGATAATGGAGGTGAGTATTGCAGCAAAGCATTTGAAGATTACTGCTCCTTAAATAGGATTCGAAAGGAGAAGACGGTTCCAGAAACTCCACAGGAAAATGGTGTGTCAGAGAGAATGAATAGGACCATCATGGAACGTACGAGGAGCATGAGATTGCATGCTGGATTGCCCTTACATTTTTGGGCAGATGCTGTACATACTGTTGTCTATTTGATAAATAGAGGACCTTCAACCCCTTTGGATGGTGGTATTCCAAAGGAGGCATGGACTGGTAAAAAGGTAAATTATTCTTTTCTAAAAACTTTTGGTTGCGAAGCTTTTGTCCATGTTGATAAAGAAAACAGAACCAAGCTTGATGCTAAATCTCAGAAATGTACCTTCATTGGATATGGGATAGATGAATATGGCTATCGGTTATGGGATTTTGAAAATAAGAAAATAATTAGAAGTAGAGATGTTATATTCAATGAGAAGGTTATGTATAAAGAACAGATGCAGGAAAAGAAGCATGAACAGGACAAACAAGAATATGTGGTGTTGGATGAGATTCTTGAAAATGAAATGCCACAAGTGCTTGATGCTCAACAACAACAGATTGTCCCACAAACTCCTGCAAGTGTTACACGTTCTACGAGGACAAGTAGACCCCTTGAAAGATTTTCTCCTTCTTTGTATTCTATTTTATTAACAGATTCTGGTGAACCAGAAGAATATGAAGAAGCAAAGCAGGTGGATGCCAAACAACAGTGGCAGCTAGGCATGAAAGAGGAGATGGACTCCCTGATGAAAAATAAGACTTGGGACTTAGTTCCTTTACCTGTAGAAAAAAGAGCCTTGCCTAACAAATGGGTTTATCGACTGAAGGAGGAGGTAGGAGGTCAGAAAAGATATAAGGCTAGACTTGTGGTAAAAGGTTTTACAAAAAAAAAGGGTATAGATTATGATGAAATATTTTCTCCAGTTGTAAAAATGACTTCAATTAGAACTGTACTTAGTCTTGTGGCTGCAGATGATTTACATCTTGAACAATTAGATGTCAAAACAGCTTTTCTCCATGGAGATTTGGAGGAGGAAATTTACATGTTGCAACCATAGGGATATGAAGTCAAAGGTAAGGAGAACTTGGTGTGCAGGTTGAAGAAAAGTTTGTATGGCCTAAAGCAAGCACCCCGACAATGGTATTTAAAATTTGATAGTTTCATGGCTGAACATGGTTATCATAGATGTCATTCTGATCATCGTGTATATTTTAAGAGATTTGATAATGACAATTATATTATCCTATTGCTTTATGTTGATGACATGCTTGTTCCTGGGTCTAACATGCAACATATAAATGATCTTAAATAGAAATTAGCCAGGTCATTTTCTATGAAGGATTTGGGTGCAGCTAAGCAAATTCTCGGTATGAGGATTACACGGGACAGGAAAAATAGAACCTTGAATTTGTCCCAAAGTGAGTATATAAAGAAGGTGTTGAAAAGATTTAACATGCAGGATGCAAAAGCAGTTAGTACACCTTTGGCTAGTCATTTCAAATTGACTAAGGAGATGTGCCCAAAGGCACAGGAAGAGGTTAATAAAATGTCTAACATCCCGTATTCATCAGCTGTTGGCAGTCTGATGTATGCAATGGTATGCACAAGGCTAGATATTGCACATGCAGTGGGAGTTGTGAGCAGGTTTATGAGTAATCCGAGTATGGAACATTGGAATGCTGTGAAATGGATTCTTCGATATTTGAAAGGAACTACTATGAAGGCATTATGTTTCAAAGGATCTAATGCTGCTCTAAGTGGATTTGTTGACTCTGATCTGGCGGGTGATATTGATTCACGGAGGAGTACTACAGGGTATGTTTTTACTATAGGGGGAACTGTCGTCAGTTGGATTTCTAGGCTGCAAAAGGTTGTTGCACTTTCAACCACTGAAGCTGAGTATGTTGTTGCTACAGAAGCCAGCAAAGAGATAATTTGGTTGCAATGTTTTCTAAAGGAATTGGGTCAGACACAAGAGGATAGCCCATTGTATAGTGATAGCCAGAGTGCCATTCATCTTGCGAAGAACTCTTCTTTTCATTCAAGGACAAAGCACATTCAACTCAGGTACCACTTCATCTAGACTATTTTGGAGGAGGGTCAGTTATGGCTTGAGAAGATTCACACAAGTGAAAATCCTGTCGATATGTTCACAAAGGTAGTTCCACAGGAGAAGCTGATTTCTTCATCAGTTTCTGTTGGTCTTCTTGATTTATAATTGTGGAATTTATACCAGTCAAGTCCTAGTGTCTTATCTAGCGGATGTTGCATGTACAGTGGTGTCGTGTAGTATCAGTCTCCAAGTGGGAGATTGTTCGGTGTGGAGCCTGATCAGTCTCCAGGTGGGAGATTGTTGAAATGTGGCAACTGATCAGCAAAGTACTGTACACTCATCACGTATCCTCGCCGGGGTCCGAGGCCGGGCCGGGCCCCGGGCAGGGGTTTGGGGGCGGTAGCCCTCAAGAAAGCGAGGGTTCAGGGGCGGCAGCCCCCGAGAAATTTTTGTTTGCCATTTTTGTTGATGAAAACCGACATTTTAATAAAACCCTAAAAAAGGCTGACTTTGTTTGTTGCCCTAAAAATGCATGTTATAAGCGGCTAGGATGCTTAAGGCATCGTAAGGTTGATGTACTGTTTTTGCTGGATAATAAGAAAGATTGGACGGCTGTGTATGGTGGACGTAACCCATTCTGGGTGAACCACTTTAAATCTCTGTTTTATCTATGTACTGTTTTATTTCTTTATCTTTTGTATTTAAATCTGTATATAATTGTTAGTTCATATTTGCTTCGGATCTGCTTGAAACCCTAACAGAGAGGGCTTCTCTAGCTCTACAATCATTTTCAATATTCTTGTCCAAGTCTGCAGGAGCAAGATTTCCAGATGCCGGATCATAAGGTTTGTATCCTTTCTCAGTGATCTCCCAAATATCCTTGCCAAGGCATCTAAGATGAGTCTCAATTCAGATTTTTCATATCCCATATTTTTTTCCATCAAGCTTAGGGATTTCTTTTCTAAAAAATAGTTGCCGGTGGATTACAAGTGTTAGCTGCCATAGGCTATACCTCAAGTGGTTAAGCTTTTGCAAAAGAGGACCAAAACTCTGATACCAATTGTTAGGATTATCAATGAACAACTGAGAGGGGTGGGGGGCGAATCAGTTGTTAATAGATTATAACATTTAATCCACTTAATAACCTTTAACCAGATTAAGTACCGGTAAAGCAGAAACAGATACCAATAAACAATGCAACTTAACAATTAAACAAATAATCCATGCAAAGTAACCATACCACATAACACCATGATTTGTACGTGGAAAACCCGGAAAGGGAAAAACCATGGTGGGAAGCCTACCCGCAGTCAGATGATACTTCTACAGAAAGTATGTGTTATAATAAGGGGCATGCACATGCAGGAAGGCACATTGCCTAGAGCGTACTGCTCATTACAAAAGAGTCTCACTGACTACAGAGGTTAAAACCACCTCAAGATATATGGACAACAATCCAAAATAATGAACTGCCAGGAATAACATCTACCATGCCTGATTACAGTCCCGGTTAAGCTCAATACCAGAGGCCTTTGACCTCTTCCTTAATCCCAATTCGATCACCTATGATCGACCAAATCTCCTTAGCATATGATATTACATTCCACGACCACGAACAGTTATTACAATGAGATCTTACATCATTTTATACCAACCCTAAGGCCTAAACCATTTAGGTCGGCCACCTGAAAGATATTACAATGATATGCCATGTTGGCTTAAGACCAAAACAACAATAAAAAAACCATAAATCATCCCGAAACATCTCGGTAACATGTAGAGTACACGTTAACATGATACTGATAACCTAGATAAGTATTGGACCCATTCTGGGTCCACCATGCAAAAGAAACATCTTCAAGTAGTTGAAGCATGATCAAAGAACATCTTCAACATCCTAAAATCCATCTAGAAGTTGCACCAACACTAATTATGCATCCTGTCAAGATGCCTTAGTGAAAGCTTTGCTGATAATACCTTAAACCAATGCCGGTAAGGGTTTACAAGAGTGTATGATAGCATCTGATTACCAAGTCAATACCAACTGACCAAAATATGCTCTAGAAGCACGTACCATATGTAACCAATCACATTCTATAGATCAAAACATACCAGAAGTGTCCCAACACTAGATCTTCTACCGATAACCAAAACCTATCTGCGGTAACCAACCATAATAGCTAGTGTTGACATCAATGACAAAACATCAATACAACACATAATCAATTCATCTATAATGCCAATAGTTTTTGTGATGTCTTATGTATTGGATATTATTTGTTTTCTCTAAGGCTGACATGGTTTGTAATTATGTAATTGGTTTATTATCTGGTGGCTGACCTAACTATTTATTGTCGAAGATTTGTATATATAGATGTAAGATCTTATTATAGATCATCATGGTTATGTTAGAGGTCATGGTCAAGGAATGTAATGTGCGAATAATATAATATCATTCAGGCAGAGGATTTGGTCGATCATTGGAGATTGAATTGGGTTTATGTAAGAGGATTCAATCCTTTGGTATTGAGCTTAACCGGAACTATACTTAGGCATAGGAGATGCTATCTTTTGCAGTTCAACACTTCTCTGGATTGTAGTCTGGATTTATATGTAGTGAGTGAGGCTCCTTTTGTGATGAGCAGTGTGCTCTAGGCTATTGGCCTTCCTACAAGTGTAGGCCCCTCAATTGCAATTCACATACTTACTGCAGAAGTATTATCTTACTGTGGGTAGGCTTCCCACTGTGGTTTCTCCCTTTACTGGGTTTTCCACGTATAAATATTGGTGTCATGTGGATGGTTTTTATTCTATGATTATTGTTTATGCTTAATTGGTTTAACTACTATTCTTGTATTAATGTTTTGGGTTCCTATATTAAAGTTTTAAATTGCTAATAGTTCTAGTAATCTATGACAACTGATTCACCCCCTCCTCTCAGTTGTCTCCAGGTTATTTGAACTACCTAACAATTGGTATTAGAGCTTTTGTGTTCTCTACAGAAAGATTAACCACTTGAGGAAGATCCTATGGAAACTAACAGTTCAAGTTCATCCATTTCTTCTGGAGCTATCTTTCAGAGGGATATTCCAAGGCTTGATGGAAAAAATTACACAGTATGGAAGATTCAGATGGAGACTCATATGAGATGTCTTGGCAAGGAGATTTGGGCGATCATACAGAATGGTGTTACACCTTATAATCTAGGATCTGAAAATCCTCCTCTAATAAACCTAGACAAGGAGCTTGAGAATGATTATAGAGAAAGAGAAGCCCTCTTGTGTGCACTTTCTGATAAAAAAATAGTGGGATTAACTGACAAATCATCTAGAAAGGCTATATGGGATAAGTTGGAGACTCTTAATGAAGGTGACCATATAGTGAAGATTGCTAAACTTGATGGTTACCAAGTGAGATATGAAAACTTGAAGATGGAAGAAGATGAAAGGATTATTGCATTCATAGAAAGGGTAAATGAGATTGTTATGGGAATTCAATGTTGTGGTGGAACTCTAAGAAAAGATGAAATTATTTCTTAAGTCCTGAGAGCCCTACCACCAACTTCCAAAATGAAGGCTACTGCTATTAATGAGTTGAGAACAATGAATAATACATCTATCAACAGAGATAAATTGGTTGGGAAACTATCTACTTTTGAGCTTGAAGAATTTGGACCTTCTAGAGCTGTGAAGTTTGAACCTGCTTTTCATGCATCTACATCTACAACCGGTAAGCAAGACTGGAAAGCTTTGTATGCAAAGGAATTAGAATATATGAAGAGAGAAGATGATGATTTTGAGCAACTTGAAGCACTATTTGCTAGAAGAGTACCTAAAGGACCGGTAGGAAGTAAGTATGAAGGAAAATCACCTTTTAAATGTTTTGCATGTAATAAGATTGGTCATTTTGCATCTAGATGTCTCGAAAGGAATTCAAGATTTGAAGAAAGATCTAGAAGATCATTTAAGCCTAACCCTAGATATTAGAACAAGTACAAGTACATGAAAAATAGAGATAAATCATGCTACATAGTGGATGACGAAGACATTATTAATTCTGATGATGAACTAATAGAAGACTCCGCTAGTGGTTCCAACAATGGGAAGGAATGGGTGTTCCTGGCTATCAAGAAGATGATCTAGCATTGGAAGTGAATGTACTTGAAGAGAAGGCACTTGCTGCTAAAATTGAAGACATGGATGAATGGGTAATTGACAACGGTTGTTCACATCATATGATTGGAGATAAAGGGAAGTTTCTATCTTTGCAAGAATTTGATGGTGGTCTAGTTAGATTTGGAGATGACAAGGCATGTATGATCAAAGGAAAATGAACTATATCATTGGATGGTAATAACAATACTAACAATGTTTATTATGTTAAAAGATTAAGGCATAATCTTTTGAGTGTAGGACAACTGGTAGATAAGGGATTTCAATTATAGCTCAAGGATGAAAAATGCAAAATCATTAATAGATCTGGTTTAGAGATTGCAACCGGTACATAGACAAAAGGCAATATATTTCATTTGAACTCCAGTGAGAAGACATGTTTAATTACACAAATTGGTGAGAGTTGGCTATGGCATAAATGACCGTGTCATGTAAATATTGATTGCATTGTGAAGATCAGTTCAACTAAGGTAGTTAGGGATATACCTAAGATTATGAAGCCCTATAATCCGATATGTAAAGAATGTCAAATGGGTAAATAGGTCGGAACCTCATTTAGGAGTATACAAGATAAATCAAATGATGTTCTTGATATTATTCATACTGATTTGTGTGGCCTTGCTAGAGTTAAAAGTTTTCAAGGTGATAGATATGTCATGCTAATCATTGATGAGAGTTAAAAGTTTTCAAGGTGATAGATATGTCATGCTAATCATTGATGATTATTCTAGAATGATGTGGGTTACTTTTCTAAAAGAGAAATCTGAAGCATTTGAAAAGTTTAAAATCTTTAAGGCTAAAGTGGAAACTAAGACGGGATTGAAGATTAAATGTTTGAGGTTAGATCATGGTGGAGAATTCACATCTGGTGAGTTTAATAACTTTTGTGAGAAGCATAGTATAAGAAGGCAATTTTCTGCTCCCTGAACACCTCAGCAGAATGGAGTTATAGAAAGGAAGAAAAAAACTATCTTGGATGCTGCTAGAAAAATGATGATGGAAGCTAGTCTACCTCATATCTACTGGAGAGAAGTAGTAAGCACAATGGTTTATACATTCAACATAGTACATATCAAAGGAGAAACTGGTAAGACACCTTATGAATTATGGTTTGGCAATACACCTACAGTTAAGTATTTCAGAATTTTTGGTAGTAAATGTTATATCAAGAGAGATGATATCATTGGGTAATTTGATCCTAGATGTGATGAAGGGATATTTCTTGGTTATTCTAATGAAATAAAAGCATATAGATGTTATAAAAAGAGATTGTAGAGAATTGTGGAGAGTGCTAATGTCAAAGTAGATGAGATGAACATAAGTCAAATCAGAGTTTATGTGAAGGAACCGACAATGGAAATGATTATATCTGAATTGGTAGCACCTTTACCAAAATAGATTATTGAAACAATTACTCTGACAGTATCATAAAATTCTATAGTAACTGAAGAACAAGGAAGAGGAATAGAAAGTCAGAAGACTCCTAGGTATGTGAGATTGAATCATTCAGAAGATCAGATCATTGGGGATAAGAACAATGGAGTGATGACAAGAAGAAGACTGACAACTAATAAGGTATGTTTAATTTCACAAGTTGAACTGGTATTAGTAATTGAAGGCATGTAAAGATGAATATTGGTTGAAATCTATGGAAGAAGAATTAGATCAAATTAAGAAAAATAACACATGGACCTTGGTTCCCCGACCTAAAAATAAAAATGTTATTGGAACTAAATGAGTTTTTAGGAATAAATTCAATGAGGATGGTCAATTTATAAGGAATACGACTAGATTGGTTTGTAAAGGATATTCTCAGAAAGAGGAATTGATTATGGAGAGACTTTTGCAACTGTAGCTAGGATTGAAGCTATAAGATTATTTCTTGCCTATGCTACTTATAAAAACTAGGTTTATCAGATGGATGCTAAATGTGCATTTTTGAATGGGGATCTTGATGAGGAAGTTTATATTGAGCAACATGATGGTTTTTCACTATCAAATGATACAAATATGGTTTGCAGGTTAAGGAAAGCTTTATATGGATTGAAACAAGCACCTAGAGCTTGGTATGCAAGGTTGGATAAATATATTTTGAAGCTTGGTTTTACTAAGGATAGTGTTGATAGTAATTTATATTATAAGATCATTGATGATGATATACTGATTATTGAAGCATTTGTTGATGAGATTATTTTTGGAGGTGAAGATAAGTTATGCATTAAATTTTCTAAGAATATGGAGAAAGAATTTGAGATGTCTATGATTGGTGAGATGAAATTTTTCTTAAGTTTACAGATTGCTCAGACTGACAAAGATATTTTCATCTATCAAACTAAATATAATAAGTAATTGTTGAGGAAATTTGGTATGGGAGATTCGAAACCGGTAAGTACTCCTATGGCTACAAGTGATAAATTGACAAGAAAAGATTTTTCTACATCGGTAAATCCTACAAGATACAAATCTATGATTAGAGGTCTTCTTTATTTGACTCAAAATAGGCCTGACATTATGAATGTTGTTTGTATTGTTTCAAGATTTTACAGTGATCCTAGAGAAAATCATGAGATTGCGGTGAAAAGGATTTTTAGATACTTGCAAGGTACATCAAAATATGGTTTGTGGTACCCTAAGGATGATAACTTTACTTTATGTGCATATACAAATGCTGATTGGGCTGGAGATATTGATGACCAGAAAAACACTTCCGGTGGAGCTTTCTTTCTTGGAAAGAAGTTGGTTTCATGGATCAACAAGAAACAGTCATGTACTTCTTTATCTACTACTAAAGCTGAGTATGTTGCTGTTGCTACTAACTATACACATGAAGCAAATGTTGAGGGATATAAAGGTGGATTGTGATGCACTGATAGTTATTCACTGTGATAACTCTGCTGCTATTGATATATCAAAGAATCTGATATTTCATTCTAAGCCAAAACACATATCTATCAAGTATAACTTTTTGGAGGAAAGGGTGGAAGCAAATGAAGTTAGACTGGTTTATGTGAACACTAAAGAGCAGATTGCGGATATTTTCACTAAACCTTTGCCGAAGGAATCATTTGAGTATCTGAGAGATAGATTGAGAGTTTTTGCCCCTCCGATAGAGACTTGATTGATGTGGTTTGACATGCATTATCAGAGATACTATTCATTCTGGCACTGATGTGGGATGAACTGCTTAGGGGGAGTAGTCAACTTTGTGATTAAGTGGTTTATGTTTTTGCTTTGATATTTTTGTCAGATTTCTGGCATTGATGTCAAAGGGGGAGAGATATTGATGTGAAAAAGATAAAGAAAGAAAAAGAAAAAGTGAAAGGGGGAGAGATATGAATAAGAAAAGTAAAGGGGAGAGATATTGACATTCAGAGCTATATGTGGGATATTGTTGGGTGTCTTCCATTAGGGGAGACTTGTTTGGCATTTCTTGGTACTTAGATGTTTTTCACATCTAGTGTTTCTATCAATGCCAAAGGGGGAGATTGTTGACCATTTGGTGGAATTGATTATGTGTTGCATTGATGTTTTGTCATTGATGCCAACACTAGCTATTTGGATGCTTTACCGACACCCTTCTAGTCCCGGAAGGTTGAGTGGATTCTAGTTGTTTGGGATCTGACATGATCCGGTAGGCTTTGGTATAGTTAGGTTATGGAATTGGATTTTTCATGATACTCATGCTCATATTCGGTCAGTTGGTTTTGGTTTGGTGATCAGATGCTATCATGCTTACTTAGAATCTTAGTTTCTAGTTTCGGCAAGGGTTTCACCGACAAAGATTTTGATGAAGATCTTTGATGATTTGCATAAGTGGTGTTGGTACAGCTTCTAGTGGAGTTTCAAGATGTTGTTCGTGGTCATGTTCAAGACTTGGTGGATGGAGATCATTGTTGTAGCATGTGGACCTATACTAGGTCCTAGTTGACCTAGGTTATGGACCGACTTTAATGTAACATGTGGATTGGACCTCTAGATGTGTTTTTGGGATGTCTTATGTGTTGGATATTATTTGTTTGGTCTAAGACCGACATGGTTTGTAATTATGTAATTGGTTTATTATCTGGTGGCCGACCTAATTGTTTATGGTCAAGGGCTTGTATATATAGATGTAAGATCTCATTATAGATCATCATGGTTATGTTAGAGGTCATGGTCAAGGAATGTAATGTGCGAATAATGTAATATCATTTAGATAGAGGATTTGGTTGATCATTGGAGATTGAATTGGGTTTATGTAAGAGGATTCAGTCCTCTGGTATTGAGCTTAACCAAAACTGTACTCAAGCATAGGAAATGCTATCTTTTGTAGTTCAAAACTTCTCTAGATTGTAGTCTGAATTTCTATGTAGTCAGTGAGGCTCTTTTTGTGATGAGAAGTGTGCTCTAGGTTGTTGGTCTTCCTACAAGTGCAGGCCTCCCAATTGTAATTCACATACTTACTGCATAAGTATTATACGACTGTGGGTAGGCTTCCCACCATGGTTTTTCCCTTTACCGGGTTTTCCACATATAAATCTTGGTGTCGTGTGGATGGTTTTTATTCTGTGATAATTTTTTATGCTTAATTAGTTTAACTGCTATTCTGATATTGATTTTTTGGATTCTAATATTAAAGTTTTGAATTGGTAATAGTTTTGGTAATGTGTGACAACTGATTCACCCCCCCTCTTAGTTGTCTTCCGGTCATTTGTTTTGAAGGCCATTTTCCACTCATCACCAGGCCTAATCCTAATTTGGTGGTATCCACTCTTCAAATCAATTTTAGAAAAATATTTTGCACCCCCCAAACAATCAAGAAAATCCTCTATCTTAGGCATTCCTCAGGCATTGAGAGCTCTTGAGTTAGTACAAAGCCTCCATGTTCAATCCTTTTTGGGTGCCAAAAATGCAAGTACTACACATGCGCTAAGACTCTTTCGAATCAGATCGGAGTCTAGCAACTCTTGAAATTGCCTTGCCATCTCCTCATTTTTCTCTAGTGTGAGTTTGTATGCTGCCTTGTTAGGCAATGCAACCCCTATGATCAAGTCAATACAGTGACTGATCTCTCTCATTGGCACTCCATCTGCAACTATGCCTTGGTATCTACCAATGATCTCCTTCACTTTTGGATTGAGATCCTTGTCCTTTCACTCTGCTCTATCATCTGCAGTAGGCTTCTCCTTTGAGGTTGGTATTGGAACCAATGTAAAGCTTATTCCTTCTTCCATCTTTATCTCCTTGAGAAATGGTTTGCCCTCCATCATCATTACTTTGGACTCAGTTTCTTTCTACTCTTCATTGTTTTCAGTTAGGGGAAGTAGCTCTATGACCTTGTCATTCTTTGTGATGGAGTAGGTGTTCCTAAAGCCATCATGGTGTGCTTTGAGATCATACTACCATGGTCTTCCAAACAAGAGGTGACAAGCATCCATGCTAACAACATCAAACAAAATCTTATCTTTATATGCACCTATCTATAATTATACCCATGACTGCTCTTCTACAAGTTTTTGTTGCCCCTTAGTGAGCCAAGACACCTTATAAGGGTATGGATGGGGTATCCTCCTCAATTTCAACTTCTCTGCCATTTCTATTGACACAAAATTCTCAGTAGACCCTAAGTCAATCAAAACTTTTCATACCTTTCCTCTTGATTGGCAAGTGGTGCGGAAGATAGACTTCCTCTGAGGTGGCTCCATAGGTGTTTGTACCTTCAAGAGGGTTCTTCTCAACATTAGTGCCTCTCCTATCTTTGGATAACCATATGAATCAGGTTTACTACTGCCTTGGCAATATGATTCTTGAGTTAGATTGGCTCTCCTTTATCCTTGGGAACTAGAACCCATATTCTTCGATATCTGTTGGCAATGTGTCCCTCTTGGTTGAAGTTAAAATATTTTATTGGTCCTGCTCCTCTTCTTGATGATCTACCTCTAAAATTAGGCCTTCTCCCTCTGAAGTTGCCTTTGTTGTTGTTGTCATTTCTTGAGGAGTCTTGTCTTCTCTCTCCTTGAAACTCAAAATTTGATCCTCTTCCTCTGAAGTTTCTCCTTCCTCTTGGTTGCTTACCCCTTCCTCTACTGCTCTACTCTTGTCTTCTTTTGAGCTTCTCCTCTACTTTTAATGCTAATTGATAGCATTTATGAATAGTGTCAGGGCACAAGAGGTTCAACTCTTCTTGTATGTTCCACCTTAGGATGTTTAGATACCTTGCCACTCTTCACAGACTTCAAGGCATTGACCAGGTACCTATGCTCTGTAGTAACTTCCTCTTCTTCCCGCCCTTGTAGGTTTTCCTCTTCTTCTCCTACTTCTTCTGAGCCATTAGGTCCTCCTCTCTCTAGTCTGCCTTCCAAGTTCTCAATCAACTTTATAAGCTGATCATTCCCTTCCCTATTCTCTTGCACCATCCTTGCAAGTTCCACATTTGTCATATTTGGAGGCATTCTTCTAGCCTCACCCTCTAATTCTTTTGCTGACATGTACTATTCTTCTTCC
This sequence comes from Cryptomeria japonica, assembly GCF_030272615.1. Lineage (NCBI taxonomy): Eukaryota > Viridiplantae > Streptophyta > Pinopsida > Cupressales > Cupressaceae > Cryptomeria > Cryptomeria japonica. The sequence goes on from NC_081411.1 coordinate 804,765,602, forward strand.
CAAAAGGATTGCTCCTATGCTCTAACACCAATTTGATGCAAAGTCCCAGTATAGGTATAGGATAGGTTCCCCTAATCCAAGAACACACCAAGGACCCTAGAAATCACACAACACTCCCAGGGGTTAAGGAATATCAGTTTGACAAGTCCCACATCCCTTTCTTCCAAACAAAAGACTATCGGTACGAGGTCTCTTTCATTGACCGGTACAAGGACCTTATGGTCAACAATGGTTTGGTCCCTTCTCCAATGCAACAATGGATATTTAAGGTTTTATTTGAATTCCCCTATGTTAGGGAGACCTCCTTCAATCATTGAATTTAGGTTCCCTCTACCGGTTTGGGTAACTGCTACAACAAGGCCTACAAAACCTAGTAGCCTTGCAAGACCGGTTTTCCACACTTAACTCTTTATTTATCCAAAATACCAGACAATGAATCCTAGATTTGGATACCCTTTTGGGAGTTATAAAACATATCCTAAGGGTTCTTACCAGTAGGGAACACAAGAATCCAAACCCAACATTGGTTAAGAGACTGGTATAGCCCAATTAGGCCTATTTTACAAAGGAGTGTGTAGACACAGGCCTTAACTCACCAAAAAAACTCAAGGAATAATCTTAATCCATTTCAAATACACCAATTCCTAAGTCTTGGGCCATGATCAAACCTTTAACCCCTGACGTGAGACCTGTTTGCTTACACTTGCATGGTGGCCACATGGAATTGCCCACCTTAATGCATCAAACCCTCGCCTCCAACTGGTCCTAACCTACAAAAGGCTTTCAAATTCCTAAAATAAATTGGACATACTTGCATCCTCTCCAAATTCATGAACCACCAACGAAGGATCAACAAGATGAGGCCATTTCTTTGTAAAACCCTAAGCAAAACTATCAAGTCTAGACTACTTCCAAAAAATTGTTGGTTTCTTCCTTGTCTTGGCGAATTAAGACCTCAGAATTGATGCATTTGAAAGGTGACTGGCCACTCTAACACATCCCACTAGTTTCCTAATTCCAAAATGATCGTACAGTACAGTACACCATATAGACTAATGGAATTGCAGGAAATTCTCAGAAATATATTTCTTCAATGATGTCAAAAGTCTACAAAGTCATTCTCTCCTCCGAATGATTGGGGATGAAATTTTATACCTTCCTCAATGGTTATCAACCACCTTTTGAACTAAGGTGATTGTTGGAAGGAAGTTTCTATTTACAACCAAAAGTTTGTCATTAAAAGTTGTCAAGTTTGAGCAACGTTTGACATATGTTAAATCTGCCTACCTAGAGGTGCTTCAACATGTCCTAAACCTTCCTAAGACATCTCCAACACCTAAACACCTAGAAAAATACTCAACCAAATACCCCCAGTCCCATATTCCCATGGTGTCTTATCAATTTGCCAAATCCATGTCATTGGGTAACAAGGTGGGGTTTATTACAAACAAATCAAGCATCAAACAAACAAGACTACCCTATTACATAGATTGAAAGGTCACATTCGCATGTGTTTCCTTTAACCTTTATTGCTCTTATCATCTTAGTTTGGAGGTGCTCCTGCACTAATAGTATTAGTAAGAAAGTTTATGCTGATCAATGAAGAGGTCATTTAGAAAAATGATAATTTAGGCAAGCTTTTGTAGTTTCGTTAGGGTGTTCTCTTTTGTCTCTCGGGTTGGGCTTCATTGCCCCGTTTTTTGTGGTCTGGTTGGTATCTTTTTTGCTATTGAGTCCTAGCTGATTGTGTTTTATCTTTTATTTTGTTGAGTCTAGCTTTCTGGTCCCTTTAAAAGCAATTTTCCCCTTTAATCAAAACTATTCATGCGCAAAATTGTCTATATTTTTAATTAATTAAAAGATGCTTTTAAATAGTCCTAACCCTTTTACAAAACTACTAACAAATCACAACTGACCTTCCAACATTTCTACAACAAAGATAGCCATAATCAACTATGAATTAAGAAATTTCATTACCAAATCGAATAAGGAACACACTGTTGACCTAGATATATGACAAAGAGGTGTGCTTTGAGAAACATTTTGTCCTTTGTAAAATCATCCAATAAAATTCACTATTTTTAGTCTTTTTCTTATTTTTAGTCTTAGAAAAAGGAAGTAGAAAGATGTTATCAAATGATGGCATTGATTTACTATTACATTGTTTCAACTATCGCTTAGTTTTAGCAACTATGTAGTCTGGAAAATTGCAACTATATTTCATATTTGTAAAAATAGGTTTTCTATAATCAACATTTTATCATTATTTAGTATCAGAGCACATCGCTTTTGTGCCCGAGTTTTGATAGTACTGGCGCAAATGGGGCAGACCATTTCTTGAAAAGGGATGGTGATGCTTTGTACTAGGCATTATTAGAGGTGAATGGCGTTAGAAGTGTAGTGTGTGTAGAAGATAGAAGTATGGCATAACTATGAGATAGACACATGACTGAAGAGGCCCCGTAAACCTGTTAACTTTGTAGAAGGAGGAGACGTTCTGTGGAAGATTCTATGGGCATCTAAAATTACATTCTGTAATGTCGAGAGCATCTATATGGACCTGTGAAGACTTGCTGCATTTGAAGTCTAGTTTTCACTGTGTTTAGAGACATGTTCGACAATGGAAAGTGTGAGGTACTTAACAGGTGCATTTAGAACTTTATTTGGTCTTTTGATTTATGAGTAGTAGTGTTTTAAAAATTTATTGTGTGTCGTTCATACTACAATTGAAGAAATGATGGTGAAGGGGATTGGAAGGGAGATCAAGTATCAAGGGAAAATTGGTAAAATGAAGTCAAAGTGAATATGGAAGGTGATGTATGGGTGATAATAGGGTGTAATCCAATTTATTTAAATAAATGGTTATGTTAATGTTGTGATCACAGGAGGATAACTACATATCAATTCAAGATTTGTGAAGACTTTCATGGCAACATTTGGAAGCGATTGAAGACTTTTGAGGTTGAATTCTTTTTGGTCTATCTATCACATATCCTAATCAAGCCTTCATCACTTGAGTGTGGATCTTTATATACTCATTGCTTTTGTGGATATAGCATGTGATTGGTGAAAAGTAGTTCATTGGCAGAATGCAACAATGGTTGGGCGGTTTGTTGTTGGGTTTTACACAATTTACTTAGTTATAGAGACAATAGTTATTACTTCCAACCATAATGCCTTTGAAGTTACGAGAATTGAGTTTATTTCATATTGAATAGCCTTACGATTCATTAGGTATTTATATGAGTTGTTCATATTTAGAAGAAGATTTTTGTTTGGAGTGATAAGGTTGGTATTAATTTGCATTTTTTTTCTAAATGGAATTCTATTAAAAATATATTTTGGATTCAATTTTCATACTTGAATAATGATAATTCAAATACAACTAATGAATAAAAAATTATTGAGAATAGTAAGTGGAAAAGAGAAAGCTCCTTTACTTGCAAATAAGTTATTAGATTGGAATAGTATAGTTTATAAAGCCAAGGTTATTATTTTTCTTCCTCTTTCTAACTTTGAATTTCATAATATAGACACTAAAAATATTCTTCTTAGCATCAAAATTAATTTGCTATGATTTATCACATATTCATCACATATTATCATTTTTAAATTTATAGTTACTCCTAAAACACTCTACTTAATTAAATGTTATTTAATGATTTAATGATTTTATTTCATTATCTATTTTCAAATTAAAATTATATTTTCATCTCTTTAGTTATCTCTTTCTTCCATCAATAGTTAACTATATCTTAATTAAGATTGAGTTGAGGAATGAAGATTGAGATTCTAAATTAAGATATAGTTTTAATCAAAACTATATCTTAATTTAGAATCTCAATCGTCATTCCTCAACTCAATATTACTTTATAAACTTCTTTTTCATCAATCAATCAACTCATTCTTCAATCGGAAAATTATTACTTACAATTATCCATAATTTGAATTACAAAATACAATGTTATCCTCTCATCACTTTAAAACATTTCATTTGAGTTGACTACTCAATCTCTTTAGTTAGCCTAGGTCCTTGATCTCATCCTCATCTCCTTGTTGATTTTTTCTTACAAAATCTATAACTAGGATCATTATTTCACCATTGTCATACAATCACACTTATGCAAATCAAATCTACCAAAATCCTCCCTCCTTTGAATAAAAGTGTTATACTATTAAGTCATACCTACATCTAAATAGGCAAATCAACACTTATTTTGACATTTGTAGTGGGATTGTTAAGTTATAAATTAGATTTGATTTCTTTTAAATTTTTTAATCTTTTAAATTTTCTTACTTTTTAATATTGATGCACACACTTCCTTAATACACACTCTAGTGCAATATTTTTCACTAACTCACTAGAAGGTATAAATTAATGCTCTCTTGTGAACTAGGAATATCCACTCTTTTTAAAAAAGTTTTTTAGGTATTTTATTTTACACATTAATTGCCTTCTCAATAAGTTGTATCTAGATCTAGAAAGCAATCTATATCTACCTATATATTCCAAATTATTCTTAAACTCTTGATCATGTCAACCATAAGTTTTAAATTGATCATTATTTAAGACATGAAGAAGAAACACTCAATATCTTCTTTTTTTTTTATCGGTAAAAGGCCAAAGCCAAAATCTTTTATTAAATTATAAAAAAATTACATTCTCCGCTTAGTGCGGACACCGGTAGGAAAGAGTAGAGAAGACAAAACCTCTAGCCTTGCTTAGGACATTAAGTCCAGTCAAATAATGATCTTTAAACTCTACAACATTTAAAAAATTACATAATTTTCATCTTAAGTCTTTCATCCTGGACTAAGAAAACTCATATAGGTCCCAATTCTCTTCTCTTTTAACCATTGTAATGAAAGTATCCCATCACAAGGATGCTCCTATCGTCATTCTACCTCCAATCTCTATAGAATCTTTCCTCATTTATCTTGATTCACAGGCTTCTAGCTAGCACTGTCACCTAAAAGACCTGCAAAATAAAATCTCAGCACAACCCTACAACATACCACTTCATGATTTGTTAGTCCAATTATATATAAAAAGACAACATTCATATAAAATTGCTTTCAAAACACTTTCCACTATTGCTATTACAACCAGGGCATCTTTTATATTGAGACAACAAAGAATTCCTTTTAATGTTGACTGCAAGATGAAAGATTGCCCAGGTTACAATAACATTTTGAGAAGTAAACTTGCCCATCGCCATTCTAGGAAAACACCTTTTATATCATAAAATCAAATAGATCATTTACAAAGCCGAGGAACTAAAAAATAAAGGATAAGAAATCCTCCTTAAAGAACTGAAATCTCATAATAATCACTTAGAGAAGCTTCAATCCCAATAAGGTTCCACTTAGCCATTACAAGAAATTCGAGTTCAGTAGAGAAAATAAAAATATCATGAACAGAAGATGGTGTAGCATCTCGAAGGTATTTAATACATACTTGTGATCTATTTTTCTCATCCATGAAAAAGTTGAATACTCGGTGTGGAGGAACAAGAAGCCAGAATAAAGTTTCAGCATAGATAATTATGTAGCATGGTTCATCAGCCCATCTAGATCTTAGTTGCTTTATTCCATGCCTGCAACATAAACAAAAACCCTTACTTTTCAAACACACGTTGGACCCAATTTTTTTGTTTTCAATAAAAAATATGAATCTTGATGTAGCTGCATCCAATCTACTACTAAATATTCTTTCAAAAAATAAAAGAGAATTGAAGACATTTAGATGTCTTGAAAACAATTAGTCTTGTATAATTTGATCTCCTAGAACTTGAGCATGAACTTGTTATATACCAGTGGATTGTTATATTGTAAGCAACCTAGTTTATCACTTGAACCACAAGGTTGTCACCATTATTTACATAAATGGCAGGACTTGGGAACTGCCCACTAAAAGTCACAATTTGTTGTTGCTTGCACAGCCTGGTCATGTTCACAGTCTTAACCTGCAAGCCATGAAAAGAAACCAAACTCATACCCAACTAAGATCATTGAACTTTTACTTATTAGAAAGTTGAAAATGACTAAAACTTATAGTAAAATTGTATCAAACGAGCCCCCCATGCTACTCCTGGTGTCATGAAAATCACACAGACAAAAAATAGAGCACTACCTGATGTTTCCCAGAGGTATTAATTGTGTGAGTTTGGGAATTAGATTTTGTCATGGATGATGACTACAATAAATCTACATGCCTGTAAATACAAATTTCATGAGTAGACTAATCATGAACACTCACAACTTTAGAATCCCTTGTGCCCTATATTTTACATAAATTACACTATTCATATACATGTCTGGATCAACGAGAGATTGATCACTTTTATTTGCTCACCCTTCAAATATGATTTTTTTCTTTTCATAAAGTAATAATTGACCAAGGACACTAGGAACAATAAAGTAAATGCCAACGAGTTATTGGCATAACTTGAATCACTCTCTTGGATTGTTGGTTAATTGATTAAATCATTTAACACATAACCCATAGAGTTTATTTGCTAAGATTCATCACACATACTAAGGAAACCCAAATATTGTTGTTGTTTTATCATGGCAATTATTGTTTCTATTCCAACAACACCTGCAATGGAAAAATATTACAAGTAATCAAAAAATTGAATACAAAATGGTACTTATGTACAATATGCTCTACCTAAAATTTTATTTCAATTATTGATATACTGTAGACATGGTGTCAATTTTCTTACCCATAGTCAATGCACTGGAAAAAATTATACCAGAAAGGATGAAGACAATAATTGAAGCCCTTCCTAGAAATGTCACTAGCTTTCACACCATATATTGGCCCCAGAATCTGGATAAAACAGAAATGCCTATAAGATACAAGGCTGAAAAGATGCATATGAATCAGTATCTCAGTAAACTTTTTTAAAGAAATATAAAATAGAGTTCATATCTTTGAAATTATTAAGCTTTACACATACTATAACCAATTGGAAACCTATCAAGAAAATAGAATTATATCATAGAAAATGAGGAAGAAAACATCATCACAAAGGTTGCAGTGGCACTTTCTACCTGCGTATTATCACATTACAAATCATTTATAGAAGAATTTATATGTAACTATATTAAGAAACTAAAGGAAAATGGAGAATGATTTGAATTACCTGTGGAATTATGCAAAATTCAATATGTAGAGGTCCTAATTGTTGGCAAATGCACACTCCAATGAGAAATTGTAGGTGATTGAAGGTATTGTCATTGATGGCAACCTTACAATCATGTGATACCACCAGGCAAGCACAGGCATCAGCACCGACAGACTCTACACAGGCATACAGTTCATCGACACTAAAAACATTGATCACCGGTACCCTGGCTGACAAGAATTTTGTATAAATGTATTTTGTAATTAATTATAAAATCTTTTGTAAGATGACATGGCGGATTGTAATATCACTCATATATGTATCAGATCATTGTAGATCATTTAGGATATGATATAATGTGAAGTATGAAAAGAAGGTAGCAGACCTAATATGTGAATTATTGGATAAGGGTTTATGTATATTGCAGAGCTTAAACCGGTATTGAATCTGGCATAGCAGATGCTGATCTGAAGCAGTACAAGCCATCAGATTAGTATAATCCATTTTTGTAAGTCAGTGTGAATTCTTTTGTAATTGAGCAGTGAGCTCTAGGCACTTGGCCTTCCTGCGTGTGAAGGCCCCTATTGTAAGCAGTAATATTCTCTTATTGGTCAGTAAGTGAATATTATGGGTCACAAATCCCACCGAGGTTTTTCCCACACCGGGTTTCCTTGTTAAAATGTTGTGTTATGGTGTGCTTTTCATGTTGTGGTTGTTGTTCTTATTTACTGCATGAGTTTTGGTTTACCGGTATACACTTTAATATGCTTTTCATGTTATAAGTCAAGAAAATTATCTAACCGGTCAGATACCGATTCACCCCCCCTCTCAATATCTTTGGGAATCCTAACAATTGGTATCAGAGCTTGGTTCTCTATTTTCAAAAGCCTAACAGCTTGAGGAAGATCTTGACACTGGTAGAGATGGAAAACTTGAGAAAGCAATTGGAAACAACTCTTTCAGACTATGATGCAGAAAAAGCAGAGAATATCAAACTTGAGGATGATCTGAAGGCTGCTCAGGATATTATTCGAGGAATTCAAGAAAATTTCACTATAGAAAGGAATAAAATAAGAGAACTTTGTGAGAAGATGTAGAATGAGGAAGATGAAAAGGAAACTCTTAATTGTTTGGTGAACCAACTGAGACAAGATAACTATACAATGAAGAATGAGATGCAAGATATGACTATGAGATTTTATAAAGAAATTGAAAATAGAAAGAAGAATGAAGATGATTTGGCTAGAAGACTAAATGATGCTGGAAATGAAAACACAAGACTCAGTCATGAAAATGATATGTTGAAGACAGATTTGATGCATACACAAAATGACAGAACTGAACTCATGAGACAAAAAGGAATCTTGGAGAATGAACTAACTGCTGCAAATCAACAGAAGGAGAAATTCAAGAAAAGTTTAGAAGAACTTGTTGACATGTTGAAGAATCAAAAACCTAATGGTGATACAAATGGCCTTGGCTTTGAAGTTGGTGAAAGCTCCAGTACTGCAAACAATCATGATCATATTAAACTGATAAGACAACCTAATGCTTCCAAATTTAATGGGAAATGCTTTAACTATAACAAGTATGGTCATAGAGAAAATCAATGTAGATCTAGAAATTATCAGAACACTAATACACCCACCGGTCAATGTTCTAAATGCAACAAAGTTGGTCATAATTCAGAAAATTGCAGAATGAATGTTAGATGTTATGTTTGTTGAAGATTTGGACACCTATCTAATCAATGTAGAACACATACTGGCATAGGATATGGGAAAGCTATTCAGAAAAACAATGTGACTTGTTATGCTTGTAACAAGATTGGACATATTGCAAAATTTTGTAGAAGTAAGACCCCACCGACAAATAACAAAGGTCCTAGTTTGAAGGGTAAAGAAAAGGTTGAAGACGTAAAGCAAGAATTCTCAAAACAATGGATCAGAAAATCAGATCAGAATGTTGATGGAAATACTCCTCCACTAGTAGAACAGAGTAACACTCCACCGGCAGGAGACTCTTCATCTAACTGAAGGAAAATCCTTTGGGGGTTTAGCAACTAACTGAAAAACATGCTATCGTACCCTCGGTCGATGGTGAGAAGTTGAATTACTTCTTTACTAGGGGATGAGTTAAGTTGTGACTTAACGAAGAAGCATTAAATGCAGTAGTTGGAGAAAATAACATTATAAAGCAAGTGTTTTGGCTCTTTTTATTCACTGAGCATTCAAATCTTTGAGAGTACGAAAATTCCCAAGCGAAGGAATCCTTAGCGAAGAAGTGAAGCAGTTCATCCAAGCACTCATCCCTAAGATAGATTGAGGTATTTATAAACATAGCATCCTCCTATGTTCCTAAATTTATAGCAAACCCTACTATAATTGAGGCTATCAAGCGTGCTAGACCTGTTTTTAAGCTTGTTCCCGAAATAGCTAAGAAAGATGATAACATAGGTTTATTCTCTCAAATTCCTAAAGGAGTAGTATATGCTGAAGATCCTAGAATATACATACATTATCATATAGAGGAATTAGGAGATGATGAAATCAAGAAAATGTATAGAACTGTCATTTGTGATGAAAATGGTAATATCAAACTGGAACACAAGGTAGTAGAAACCCTAGGTTTTCTGGATATTCTTAGCATTCCTGATTTTCCTGAAGATGTGATAAGAATAGTCCTAAGCAGAGTCCATGGTGAAATCTTCTGGTTGGATTCAATTCATAAGATCACCAAAGAAGTCGTTAAAGAAGTAACAAGGTCATCTTCCACCAGTAGCAGACCTGACAGAACTAAAAGAGTCTCAAATGACACAGTGATGGATCTAACCGATGCAACATTTGACAAAAGATCTCTAAGGGTAAATGATGTGAAGGAAATCAATGTCAGATTTATTAGTATGATTTTAGGCTACAAAGCTACACATGCAAATAGGTTGAACTCAGTATCTAGCCTATGTATTAAAAGTGCATATGACATGGTTAATGATAATGCTAGAATAGATGTGTGTGAATGGCTCAAAGATGAATTGATAGAGAATCTGAAAAAGATCAAAGGAGATAAGAAAGGAACCTTTAGATTTGGAAATTTGCATGTATGTTTAATGTTGTACATTACTAAGCAAGTACCTGGTATTGGTAGAAAATATTTTGGCTTTGATATACCAGTAGGAAAGCAAATATTGGATCTATTAAACAACATGGGAGAAAACATAGAGAAAAACATAAATGAACATTTTCAACCACTGAAGGCTCGAATGAAGACAAGAATAAGACTGTCACAGGCAATTGTAGATAAATATCAGAAGGAAATATGCTTTGTAATTAAAAAAGATGAAATCTGGATGGAGGTAGTTGTCCCTAGGACAATTTGGGTAACTGAAATGGGATATGAAATAGATGATAACCTTATTGAAACTTATGCAAAAGCCCTCCTTGAAGCACCAAGAGAACCATCTAAGAAAGTCTTTGGCAATGCTGAAACAATAGAAAGTGGTATTCAGTCTAGGAAAAGAGTTAAGAAAGTTGAACAAACAGTAAGGAAAGGCACTAGACAAGCAAAAGCACTTAAGGAAGATTTATCGAAGCAAACTGGTATCAAAGAAAGTGAGTTGGAAGGACTTCAAGGGGAAACTCATCTTTCACCGGTTGCAACTTCTTCTGAGAGTGATATGCCATTGGTATTCAAAAGGGTAGAAAGGAAAAGAAAACCCTCACTGGTACCCTCACCCACTCCTAGAAAAACAAGACAAAAGCAACAAGCAGTGAGGCCTCTAGTTAAGAAGCTAACTCCTAAGAAGAAGAAGAAGGTAAAACAAGATATTTCTCCACTGGATAAACTCCTTAGTGAAATAATAGAAGATGGAAAGTTGAAAAACATTAGCAAACTGTACAACACACTTTCCACTGATGACAAAGAAAGCATAGAAAATAGTGTAATTTTACACTTGGATATATATAAGAAATTTTTGATGGAAATTGTTGATGAAATACCAAATGATTTGTATAGAAGACTAGAAGCTAGAAGGGTAGCCATTGTTGAACTAGACAAGAAGATAAAAATTGAAAAATTACTTGCAGTGCATCTAGTAAACTCACCTGATGAGATAGACAAATTAATTAGTGAGGCTAACCGTACAGTATTTTCAACTACTCACCGACATGTAGCACTGATGGTAGGAAGAGTGAATAAGATAACAGAAGAAAGTGCAGACCAATGGGACATATTCTTTGTTGAAAAAGAGAAACAAGAATAACTACTAAGACCTAAGACCATCAGGGTATACCAAAAGGACAAGGATAAGGGGAAAGGTAAGGTAGGTGGACCTCCAAGACTAAAGATAACTGATAACTTACCCCCACCTCCTTCAAATACTCCATCGGTAGAAACTACAGACAATCAACTAGCTACTAAGAGTATGGAGACTCCACTAGAGGATACAAATTCGGAATCCAAAATTTTGTACACTATGAATATTGACACACAAGAAGTAAATGTTGTGGTTGATAGAGAAAACACTTAGGATAAAAGGAAAGATGTGGCTACTGAGCCACCGACTGCAGATGTTGAGGTTCAGGTCAATGATACTGTAAACATAAGCATATAAAAACCTACTCAAACAGAGCAATGGACAGAAGACACCACTAGTAAAACATTAGAAGAATCGGTAGATAAAAATGAAAAACAATCAGGAGAACTGGAAATGGATAGTGGAGAGGTACAAACTGAGAAACCGGAAGTGCATACAAAGACTACATCTGAGAAGCTAGCAATTGAGAGCTCAGAGAAACCTTCTGAGACATAGATGGAGAAACCGGAATAGAAACAGGTTGAGACACACATTTAGACTGAGACAGTACCACCGACTAAAACTTAAAAGCCTAAACCTTTGCTAATAGAAATCCAAACACAAACTGACCTACCAAAGGTCGAAACAAGCAAAGTTATCACTACAACCAGCAACATGGATATTGTAAAAATAGTTGGGTAGACATCTAGTACTTTAATAGTAGAATTTTGGCCTACAAATGTGACAGAGGTCTTACTAGACTCAATAAATAAAATCATAGAATGTAATGCACAATCCTATAAGGCTATCAATGACACAATACCTATTCTCAAATTAGTAGCACCCAAGTGCATTGTGGATAACAAAGATTCTTTAGGTCAACTAGACACATTGTTTAAATTCATCACCAACAACATTTTGATAGTTGATCAAATAAATGAAGACACATTCAAAGAAAGGATGATTAAGGAGAAAGAGAAATTCTTTGAGGAAGTAGTGAAGAAGAATAAGGAACAAACATAAACCTTATTATCGGCACTAGGAAAAACAATTTTGGATTTTAAGAAAATGTACAGGGATATTTGCAAAATAGACATCTTGACATAGGACAGATTCGAAGATCAGCAAAACACAAACTGAGATTAACAATATTGCTGACAATCTAATAGGCACATCAGATTCATTTTTGGAAATAGAAAAGAAAATTGCAGATCTTGAAGAGAAAATTGAGAAGTTAGAAAAGGATAAAGAGGGAATAAAGGATAAGGCAAAGAGCTTAAAATGTAAACTTGGTCCTAAACTAGATTACCTCATTTCTTTGAGAAAAGAAATTTCTGAGGCTCTAGTTCCTGGACTTAAGACACCAGAAGAGAAAATGCACATACTCACCAGTACAGTTCAGAGAACACAAGAGGCATTACAGGATAGCAAAAGATTCAACGACAGTTTAAATTTGGTTTTGGCAGATATTTTCCAGATTGTAACCCACCAGTTACAAAAATCTAGGCAAGAACCACACTCCACTGACAACGAATGACAACCTTTGTCATTGATGTCAAAGAGGGAGTAGTGCAATGAGAAAAATGATCATAACAGGACATCATCAGCTCAGGGGGAGCATACATTTTTGGGCACACAGTTTTGGTAAGACAATTTTGGCAGATTCTTTTTGGACATCTTTTTGAACACTTTTTTATTTTTCTCATGAGTGTTGCCATCAATGCCAAAGGGGGATATTGTTGGCAAATGCACACTCCAATGAGAAATTATAGGTGATTGAAGGTATTTTCATTGATGAAAACCTTACAATCATGTGATACCAGCAGGCAAGCATAGGCACAGGCACCGGCACCGACAGACTCTACACCGACATACAATTCACCGGCACCAAAAACATTGATCACCGACACCCTGGCCGACAGGAATTTTGTATAAATGTATTTTATAATTAATTGTAAAATCTTTTGTAAGCCGACATGGCGGATTGTAATATGACTTATATATGTATGAGATCATTGTAGATCATTTAGGATATGATATAATGCGAAGTATGAAAAGAAGGTAGCAGACCTAATATGTGAATTATTGGATAAGGGTTTATGTATATTGCAGAGCTTAAACCGGTACTGAATTTGGCATAGCAGATGCTGATCTGAAGTAGTACAAGAATTGGATTAGTATAATCCATTTTTGTAAGTCAGTGTGACTTCTTTTGTAATTGAGCAGTGAGCTCTAGGCACTTGGCCTTCCTGCATATGCAGACCCCTATTGTAAGCAGTAATATTCTCTTATTGACCAGTAAGTGAATATTGTGGGTCACAAATCCCACCAAGGTTTTTCCCACATCGGGTTTCCTCGTTAAAATATTGTGTTATGATGTGCTTTTCATGTTGTGGTTGTTGTTCTTATTTGCTACATTATTTTTGATTTACCGATACATAATTTTAATATGCTTTTCATGTTATAAGTCAAGAAAATTATCTAACCGGTCAGATACTGATTCACCCCCCCCCTCTCAGTATCTTTGAGAATCCTAACACTAATAAGAATCCACCACCAGAACCAAGCAAACCCCCCACCAGGCTACCAAGGATACCACAAAATGCACAAAAAAGTAATTGGATATTAAAAGAGACTTCAACATAATCAAGCATATAAACTTCAAAAAACTCCCATAGATTCTACAGGCTTCAATTTTGTCCTCTTGATTCCAATTTGATGTCATTCAACAAATAGTAGTATGGTGCCAGATTTAACAATTAGCTAGCATTACTTGAATTGTGCGAGAATGGTCCAATCAATAAGAGAGAAAAGTTGCCTTACTTTCTTATTTCTTTAAGTGATATGGTTTGTCTTTCAAAATCTTATAAAGAGCATAGCTTTTGTAGTAGTAACCATCCTATCCAAAATAGTCTATTTTATTTTTACAAATAATAGATAGATGGTGTAGGTTCGGGATGGAAACAATTATAAGAACTATTATTGTAAGAGCATAAGTCCTAGAAAATGGACTATGGAAATCTAAAGGCCTATGGAAACTATTACACAACAAAATGGACTATGGAAATCTAAAGGCCTTAATTAGGTGCCAACGATATTAAATTTATGGATCCTTGACCATGCAAGATTATCTAATTTGACTTTTCATGCTCAAAATTTCAATCGCAGGGCCTAAATAGTAAAAGAACTCAAACAATTTATTACATAGATTGAAAAACCATACCAAGCTTGTAGAACCAAGCATCATCATCCATAGGTTCCTCCAGTGCTAAGAAGTCCAACCATTTTAGGTGCCTGAATATTTTCATAAAACTCATCCCTCTTAAATCTTCTGTCAATATTATTCCAGTCTATATTCAAGACATCCATTCCTACAAGCAAAACAAAACACCACCACAAAAACAATAATAACAAAAACTAAAAAGAAATCAGTAAATACTGCAGAAGCAATGTGAAATCTAACAAGAAAAGAATGACATCAATCACAAGGTCTTGACAAACAAGAACTTTTGACAAAGAACCTTGCCATAGCCATACCTGTTCATTGTGGTTTCTTGAAAGATTCTCTTTGGGATATAATGAACACAAATTCTATTGGTGGCATGACAACTATGGCAACTCTAGTGAATCATATGGAAACCTTAGACTATTTGTATGGAATTAATAATTTGGAAATAATTTTGACTTTAATTCCCCAACTGTGTTAAGAATTAAATGTAACCTACCACATCACCCAAACACATTCAACATGAATAGAAATTACTATTGCAGTCCTTTTCCACTGACCAATTAGAAGTACTACTTATGAAGGCAGCGATAGTGATATTAGATTTTCAGAGATGACATATGGTACAAGTTGGATCACCAAGAATTTGTCATCATTGAAACTTTTCACCCTTTCCAAGCATCAACATACCCAGAAACAAGTTTTTCTCAATTAGGCTCATGGCACATAATAGACCAAAATGATGAAAAAGACCTCACAAAAATTGACACCCCATATAACAAGGTTTCATGTGCTAAACCAACTAAATCCAGATAATTATACCTTCTTGAAGATATTTCACTCAACAACAACATGGTGGAATCTACTTTCAATCACAACTCACTAGAATCATATGATCATATTTTAGTACAGTAGCAAGTTATAGAAATACACATTTGGAATCAATTGGCATATCATGCAGGAGGCCAACTCAAACTGTGGGTTATCATATTGTATTGAAGAGGCAGGTTAAACTACAAAAAATCCATTGAGTATATTTTATAAGTATTTTCAGTTGTAGTTAGCAGATTGGACTCCTAGCATGGTTCAGTCTGATCCAGTCAATTCTCATGATGACAACATAGTTCCATAGGGTTAAGTTCAGAAAACATCTTTAGTGTCAACATATTCTTCACATGTGTGTGTGTGTGTGTGTGTGTGTGTGTGTGTGTGTGTGTGTGTGTGTGTGTGTGTGTGTGTGTGTGTGTGTGTGAGAGAGAGAGAGAGAGAGAGAGAGAGTTTTGCTACTTCAATATGCATACCTATATGTGAGTTTTTCTACTTCTTGGTTCATCAACTTCACATGTGTGTGTGTGTGTGTGTGTGTGTGAGAGAGAGAGAGAGAGAGAGAGAGAGAGAGAGTTTCTACTTCAATATGCATACCTATATGTGATTTTTGCTACTTCTTGGTTCACTGATGTGTATTCACTATTGGGCATGCTTATACATATTCTTCATGAATGTTCTACTATGTCAATTTACAAATGAAAACAAGCTCTTTATTTTACCCCCACATCTCTCAGCTAACCCATTTCATCTATAAGAAGAACTACTCCTTTTTATAATTTATTTGATTTCTTGGAGAAATCCTTTGTCAGTCTAATTTTCTTTTGGGCTACCCATTTCTCATTTTTAGCCTTATTGATTTTTTTTCAAAAGTTATTTTCCAATGTTCTTTAGAAAGTGAATAAAAATTTCAAGGGATTGTTATCATAAAACTAAAAAGAGTACTATCCATCTCAACTGCAGAGGGAAACCATCAATCTCTATTTCTTGGATGCTAGGCAAGCTTATGATTGCTTTCCATTGTGCACAAACTGGGCCTCCATTGAGGGTTCAAGCAGCAGCTATCTGTTGATTCTACCATAAGATGTATATTAAAGCAATTCTACTCTTCCATAGGAATCTATCTCTTGTCCTCTGTGTTGTCCTTGATACTTTTGGGATATGGTGTTATTTCAGGGTTGTCTCTCTATGCCCCCTTTTTCTACATCTTTTTCATGTCACTTGGATATTTAAGAATTTTAATCTCATGTCTTTTTCATGTCAATTGGACATTTAAAAACTTTTATCTCATGTCTTTGCTTACAAAAATTAAGAGATAGACATGTGAGATAAAAAAATGATCCACTACAATCTAAGCAGTTTGAAATCAGAATACATTGAAATAAGGGTTTGTTTCAAGGAATCACTGAGCATGATAGATATGTAAAGGATTTTACAGGTCCCTGCTAAATTTCAAGGAGACAATCATGATTAAGATAGTCACTTGTCTTATCAAAACAAAGACTTAAAGGAGTATATCTGCAAGAAAATGCAAACTCGGAAAGCTTTTGAAATCACAAACCCTAGCCCAAAATGATATAAAAAAGATAATTCTATTGGTAGTATAATAAGCTTAGATTATAAAACATTTAAGCATAAGTGCAGTCATTGATACATGGAATACAGTGAATCTCATGAAATATTGAGGCATCAAACACAATGATAGTTGATGATAAAAATGTGATAAATGAATTAGAGCAGTCATGTTGAAGTCTTTAAGAGAAGCCATTAACAAGGAGTAGACTTTTACCAATGAATAAGAACAATAAATCATAGCCCATATGACAACCATGAATTAAAGGCTTTTGATATTAAGTCAATAGCAAAGATCACTGTGTATGAAGACTGTTAAAGTTGCAATTTTTGTTGTGCCCTTCGGTTCATTAAATGAGAAAAATGACTGTTTGTGTGACTATATTTGACAGTGGTATGAAGTGCAAAGACAAAGTTAATTTAAAGATGAATCATCCATTAAAGCATAGACAATGCTAAAAGAAAGATACAACCAAAGTTTTAATCGATAATCCTTTCATGTCAATAACCAAAAGTCATTTAAAGCAATATCAAAACCTTTGACACTTCAAAGGTAGTGAAGTCATGGTGACAACTAAGAATAGATGATTCCATCCAAGAAAAAGGAGGAGCTAGAAATGAACAATACCATGAGACACAGAGGATAGACAAAGCCCTCATCAAAAGGGGCATATTTGCAGCCTTTGGACACCATGGCAAAGTATAGAGATGAGGATGAGTGTTTTTCAAACCCTTTCAAAACAATAACAACATTTTTCTCAGGAGGTTGAAAGCACAATCCTCAAAGCATCAAAATATTGATAGTCCATTAAAGAGAGAATTATAAAGAACAATACAGTGATAGAGCATTAGCAGTGACAAAGGACAAAGACACTGAGGTATAGGGCAAAATCAGAGGTTTTCACTATCATATAAGAACTTAGAGGCACCATTCATTGTAGAATAGTCAAAAGATGCATTGAAGACTGATGGTTGTGAACAAAGCAGCCTCATAGCAGTAGCATATGTTCAAGAAATAAGGACAATTAAGCAAAGATCCTAGTGAAGTAATGCCAAAACATAGGGATTTATGATAGATGAGTGGAAAGTGCATACAGATGACGTGACTATTGAAGTCTATGCTAAGCTCCCACATGTAATTTGAATTGCAGATAATTTATTTCAACCTCACTTGGGAAAATCCTACTCCACTTACTGTTGGAAAGTCATTGGAGCCTACTTATTCAATAAAGTGGTGAATAACAAAACATGGTAACAATCATTCTTTGTAGTCATAAAGGTGTAATAGTCAATAAGAGCAGCAAATGGAAGCCATGTGTTCATAAGTAATGATGAAGAGTTCTCAAATTTCAATGAGTGTTGCAAATCAACAAAACACAAAGATGAGCAAAGTCATGAAGAAATAGAGAGTTCTTTGATAGATCCAACCAAGAGCATTCTTAGTAAGTGACAAAAAGTGTTCATCAAAAGCCAATATGATATAGAACAAAGAGAAAAAAATGCAACCTAAAGGACACCATCAAAAAAATAAGACCAAACAGGACAATGGCAGTATAAGGACAAGGTAGTAGCATAAGAAGTCTTTGTCCCAATAATTCACTCTCGAGCTGTCGATTCTACTATGGAGGATCCGTTGAAATATAAAAAACATATGAAATATTACTCTATGTGCTACCTAATTAAACCTATGTGATCATCTGAAAGTGATAACTATGATAAAATTTCTCAATCTAATCCATCTCTTATGAACTTGTGATTATAGACATTCCTACCCTATTTGTGTCTATTGCAATTCGCTGGTTTTATATCTCAAAGCAAAATAGCTATTGGGAACTATTTTATAATATTATTACTGTCTTTGGGATTATGATTAGCATATGGATATGAATACACCTGAGGGGTGTTGTAGTAGATGAGTTTGAGGTCCATTAATCTTATTGCATCTAGATTAGAACTCCTCTTGCTTGGCCTTTACTCTCTCATGTATTTGGCAAGATAGAAAATTATTGTTTAAAATTCATGGCAAAACTTATGCTCCTCTTTCTTTCGGTGCATGAAATTGTGTATAGGATGTTAATACATATACAATGTTGGATACAATCATACAAGTATCACAAATCCCCAATACAACCAATGGCCTGGCACTGTATCAAGATGTATCAGATACAGTCTAATATGGGTTTGTATTGGGATATGTGTGGATTGTGTATCTAGTTCTCACCTAATCCCATATCAGATATGTGGATCTAGGATAGGTGGAAAAATAATCCAACTTATTTCTTTTCTTTTTTTTCATTCATTTATTTCTATTCACTATCAAATTATTTTATATAAAAACTCATATTAGTATTTTACCATTTTCTATAGCTGAAATACAATTAAGCTTTAGGCTCCAGAAATCTATATCTGTTTTCAAGGCTAATGTTATAAAGTTGGAAGGTGCCATATGGGAGGAAGTAGGTGTTCTCTTCACAAAGGTATGATTAACACATTTAATTTTTAATGTATGTGATTCATTTGGATCAAACTCCTTTCAAGTCACTTAGATTTAAATTTTGTTGAATATGTAGGTTGCAATGACAATGATAGAGCCATGAATTGCTACAGATTCAGCTGAGGTTATATTTGACATTCTTCTAGATCTAGAGAACACAAATATTTCATCATATGACCTTATTTTTAAGAGAAACATTCATCACTCCGTTATCAGGGAGTTATAAGCTTTCTTTGAAATCAGAATCTTTTAGGGATGCTTTTTTTTTTTTAATTTTGAAATTTCCTGGAGGAATTACAACTGTGCCTAAACAAAACGTCTTTCCTTTGCAACAAAACCCAATTCTCCTTAATTTTAAATTACACATCACAATTGCCCAAGTTGTTCAAAATCTAGATCAACTAAGAAAGCAGTTGAGCATTTATTTACGAGTTTGGCCCAATGAGGTTGGTCACTGATGTTTTCCTTATCAAGTATTTGTTTTTCCTACTAGAAAATTTTGCAGTTTTGTAGTGGTTTAAGATGCCTATGAATGTATTTCCAACCACTATTATTTATTTTGTGCCTGTCAATGCAGAATGTATTTGTTCAGATAACAAATCTACAAGGGTCAACTATGAGTCCCCCAGATATAGTTGAGACATTTATTGTGTTAGTGGGAGTAAAGAAGTCTCTATCTACTCCAAGACTAAGGTAGTTGTCTCATGAAATAAATACATCAAGTAATGTGGGATGTAATCACACTCTTTTTGGCAAAGAAAATTCAGTTGTCATCATATCCAAGATACTCTTCAAGTCCTCCACCTTATCATCTTCTAAGTCCAATCTCATCACCTTAAAAAAGTACATTTATTAGTCCAACACATTCCACACCTCCCTCTTATGACCAACATGTTATTTCTCCATCTCCTATCAATGCAGTTCCAGTACTAGTTTCCCACCAACATGCTAAATCTACTTGCTACTAGCATGGCTCAACTCCGTATTGTCGCCATGTATTTGCACCCTCTTCTTATCATTTCCATATTCATTGTAAAACACATCATGCTTCAAACCTTGTTAAATGTAAGCACCTTCCCCCTGACCTAGCATGGCTAAGCCTTTTGGGCACCACTATCATATTACAGTAGCTTTTGCACCCCATGTTATCACTTATGTTCCTCTGGCCTTCTCTCCATAGGATGACCTTTCTCCTCAAGCTTGGCACCTGGGTGGTCATTCTTTCACTTCAACTTCGCCTGATCCATCTCCTATAATATGCTACCTTGTAACTAAAAGTGTTCCACCTACTTCAAGTGGCATAGTTTCATCTGCTAAATCTTCACATCTATCTCCTGAAGGGTTATCTCATTCTCCATCTCCATAAAAGACTAGGATGTCTCACCCAGATCTGCTAGAAAATATTTCCCCTCCTTCGGTCTTCTCAGATGTTTCATCTTCCTGTGAGTTTTTTGTGACCTGGTCTTCTCAAATGTTTCATATTCTTGTGAGTTTTCTGTGACCTAGTGATTCAGATTTTGTAAACTGTGTTTTCTTGAAAGATGATAGTTTAGGATGTTAATGCTTGAATGCATTGACTATGGTTCCTTTTGCAAGCTCTGAATTTTTTTGTCCACTCTTTTGCAGCCTATTATCTAGATCCTACTCAATTGATCATTAGATCACTGATTTTAGCAAGAACTATTTTATCTGTGTTGGCTTTAAGTAAGACAATGAAAACTTAAGTTGATGATGCAACTTAGTTATATTATTTGACATCAGGTGATTCTGTTGCTATAATACTCTTTAATTTCATCAAAAATAATGTTTCTAGCAAGCTTCCAGCTCCAAGGATGCTATCCAACCTACTATGTTGTAACAGTAATGTTTGTTAGCACAGTTTTAAGTTTCTCATCCTGTGAATTTGAAGGACAAGACTCTTAAGTATGGAAAATCTAATATTATTAACCAAAGCTCTAGACTAGCAGATCAAACCTGATTAAAGGCAGCTTGAGATTTAAGAACAAGTGGGACATGATATGTGATTTGTTCTGTAAGAACATATCTATCTGTATATAAAGTGTTGCTTATTTACATAAATTATGTAAGCACATGTATCTTCTGGTCAAAGCTACATAGGTGGTAGGCCAATCATCACATGTATTTCCAAAAATATATATTTTATGCTAAACTATAAAAAGCCCACGTAGGGTTTGGTTTCATGGAAAGTTCTCTTTCTTGGAAGTGAAGCATAGACCTTTTCTATATTAAGTTGGAACGCAAAGATGACTTTCTCTTAGTCCTAATCTATATGCTTTTCAAGGATGCTATCCAACCTGCTATATTGTAACAGTAATGTTTGTTAGGATAGTTTTAAGTTTCTCATCCTGTGAATTTGAAGGACAAGACTCCTAAGTATCAAAAATCCAGTATTATTAATCAAAGCTCTAGACTAGCAGATCAAACCTGATTAAAGGCAAAAAGGTTTAAGAACAAGTGGGACATGCTATGTGATTTGTTCTGTAAGAACATATCTATCTCTATATAAATTGTTGCATGTTTACATAAAATATGTAAGCACGTGTATCTTCTGGTCAAAGCTACAAAGGTGGCAAGCCAATCATCACATGTATTTCCAAAAATACACATTTTATGTTGAACTATGAAAAGCCCATGCAGGGTTTGGTTTCATGGAAAGTTATCTTTCTTAAAACCTAAGGGAACCATCTAGGATAGTAATTTTAGCCTTATAATCTATTATTCCTAGCCCATTTGGCCAAACCCTCACAATTCCAAAACCTTAGCCCTAAACTTGACACTTTTATCCATCAACCTAACCATTGGTACCCATCCTTTTATAGACAATGGATTATGTTTGAGTTATCCATCTTGCATCATCATAAAACTTCCACTTACATGAAACTTAAGTATTTAATCCAAAATTGCATTTATTTAGGAAAAATATCCACTGACGATCATAAGTCCCCTAACAATGACTTGGATGTGTACAAGAACCCTTTTCCCAAGCATAATGATGGTATTTATTTCATATCTTATTCTCAAGTTTCCTATGCCTATAATAATAATGTTAATTCAAAATCCATTGATTCTAATGTAACACCCTGCTAAGGAACCCCGAAGGACAACACAACAAATAACTAACCTCCAGGAGGAAAACACATTTTATTTTTAAAAGATAGACATATTAACTCATTAAACTATGATAATGAACAACATAAAATTAGATATGAGAAAAACTTATCTAAGCATAAGTGAAAACATCTTAAAGCAATAACACCTCTATCGTCTAGGGTCCCCTAACATCACTACAAGGAAACACTATCACATACTAAGGCATAAGAATCAAATATAATCTAACTATTGCATAACATAATTCTCAAACATAAGTAAATGAATATTGACTTAGAAATAGAAACTAATAAGAATTAAACCACATAATTACTCCTAGGATCTAAGTTCATTTTAAATCCTAAATCCAAATGTTCCTAAGATCACTTTCTACTTAAAGATATAACCATAACATCTAATCTTAACACATGATACATTGCTCATTAAATAAAATTTAATGCATTACATCTAATATCTTAATTATTAAGAATCTAATCATCCATATTGGATAGATGATACCAACATCGAACTATCTAAACTCATATACATTCATAAATTTAACATCATTACATTAAATAATTATTAAATTTTTCTCTCAATGAGAGTGTTATTATTACATTATAAATATAAATGGAAAACTATTATAAGTACATGAATGAATCATTACATAAGAGAATACTACTGCATCATGATTCCAAAACTCTTGCATCTGAAGAAGACATAATCCATCTATGAAGTTACAAACATAACACCAAAATTACCAATGGATGAAAGCGTCAACCACTTGACCATGTGGAACCAAACGGTGCACCCCCCATGCTCCAAAGAATGACATAGGGCCCCATACACACAAAAATACCTCTAAGGATGACACTAATATATCCATATAAAAATAGTGAGCACACAAATGCAACAATCACAAGGACTAGATAACATAACACTGATTACTAGAGGCTTCTGCATGACACATAGGTTAAGGTTTTAGGATACACTTAGGGAAGAGTGTCATCACATGCCATCACCATGAGTGATCCTAATAGACCTCTTGGCCTTGGTGCTCATGTGACACCCATGCAGAACCGAATCCACCTCTCATGAGCACAAGAAGGTACAGTTTACCAACAGGCCTTCACAATGTCATCTTGGGCCTATACGAGCACTCTAGGCCATGAGCTGGGGAAAAATAATTATCTTTTTAATTTGATATCTACCTTACCCCCTAATACATCTAATTAAGTTACCACTTCTTAAGAAAACTCCTAATGAGACGATCCTGATAGCCACTTTGGGCCCCGACACCTACTTGGAAGCCACTCCCCCGAACATGTTCCTAGCCACCCCTAGCCTTTGGTTCTTAACATGAAACATAAACACATAGGATCATATGAAGAATAAAATAACTTACATTACATTGAATACATATCATAAACTGATCTATAAATCATTTTTTATCAACATCACTTCCCCTTATCCAAATTCACTCAAGGTACCATCATAAATGCAAAATCAACAAACTTGAATGGGTGAATGCATAGAAATAAAAAGGGAAACATAAATCCACTTCATAAAACTCACTCAACCTCTATAAAATGCATATAAAAAGTTACAAACCCAAGATCAAACCCATGGACTTACTCGGATTGACATGGGTCCCAAAAACTAAATTGGGGAGCCAAACTAGGTTGACTTTGGGCTTATAATTTGACAAATAGACCAAACCAAAAGAAAAATATGACTGAAAAACATTTGAGAAGGGAAAATATAATTTCCATAAATTCCTTTATACCACCCCCAAGAAAAATAATAAATATGCACAAAACCAAGTTCACTAAAAAATAGTCTAGAAATACACTTCATAGATAACACATAGTTCATTTTTTCAATCAAGAAATTAGCAATGAATGCATTAAACTTTCAAAATGAAACCATGGAATATAAAACACAATAATTTTGATGCATATAAATTAATTAGCACAAGAATTCCAACCTCGAAGTAGAATAAAATGGACAAGAAAGATGGAAGGTCAACCCCTGCACATTCAACTCCGAACAAACAACACTTTTAGAAAATCAAGCAAACATTAAAGTCACAAAAATCACAACAACCATTCTCCAACAAGCCACACAAAACCATCTCCAAAATATTCACCAAAAACTCTCTCCAAAAGCCCCTTCAATTCAATGCAAATATTGCTCTCTAATGCCACACACAAATCTCCTCTCAAACTCCAAATTTTTCAGCAATCATTCAAGAATTCTCTAGCATCCATACACCCCAAAAAACATATTATTTACTACACAAAACTATTCCAAAAAATGGGAGTTGATTTTTGAAACAACGAAATTTCCCAACCAATCACAACTAATCATAAATTCATATAAACCAAGCTTATACTAATAATACACTTATAACATATTATCCCTCTAAGAATATATTTTGCACATAATTATTTATTGCCACCAATAAATCCTCAATGAAATGCTCAAATTATTCCCTCCTAAAAATTAGGGTGGGAAAAAAAGGAGAACACAAACATAAATAAAAATATATACTCCATATTGTATTATTTAATACAAAACAAAACCTACATATTAAATGCAAAGGGTGACATTATAATGATTGCACCTAAACTTATAATATAGACATTTAATTTATAAATTAATATTAATAATATTCATGCATATACCTAAATAAATCATTAATAATTCAAATTAATAAAATAAAATTAAAGGGATAAAGCACAATTATTCACATAGCCATCCACAAGACCACATATCCAAAATGGAGATTATTAAACCAAAGGTAAAGAAATCAAGACAAGGGTCAAAACCAAGCCACAAACTAGGGTTAGGTGTGGTAGGTGTTGGAAATATGAAGGAATTGATTATGTGTTGCATTGATATTTTGTCATTGATGTCAACACTAGCTATTATGTTTGGCTAGCAGCAGACGGATTTTGATTACCGATAGAAGAACTAGTGTTACCAACATAAGGGGCTATCAGTTGGATACTACCAACATGTTTGGTTTAATGTGTTGCATGTTTCAAGTGTATGTTTTGGTCAGTTGGTATTGACTTGGTGATCGGATGCTATCATACATTCTAGTAAGCCTATACCGGTAAGGGTTTAGGGCTTTACCGACAGAGCTTTTACTAAGAATCTTTGACAGGATGAATAAGTGGTATCAAAGCTTGGTTATAGGTTCAATTCACGTAGGCCATAGTGAGTGATGCTAGGAGGGGGATTGTTGGTAGTGGGCCAACATCCCTCGCGAGGATTCACGACATGGTTTAACAGCCTCTTGTGGATTCTATAAGTCTAGTGGTTGTATCGGGCATTGAGATGTCGATCTTTTGGTGTAGCGACAACCCTAGCTTGTAAAAAGTGGTATCAGAATATCAGTCTGGTATACATCATCAACATTATCCTTTGCTCCGGATTGATGTAGTGGTGCTACTACTCAAGGGGATTAGTCAGCTTTGAGATTCACAGGATTTTGATATCTGTGTCATATCTTTGACATTGATGTCAAAGGGGTAGAGATACATGATGTGAAAAATAATGTCATAATGTGTCATATGGGGAGAGATTCAGATCAATTTTAGATTGGACTGCACTCCTTAGGGGGAGTTGTTGGGATTTTTCAGTTTTTCATTGTTATATCTTCTATGAAATTTTTTGGCATGCCTTGGCACTTAGATGTTTTCTTTTTCACATCCAGTGTTGCCATCAATACCAAAGAGGGAGATTGTTGGCAATATGAAGAAATTGATTATGTGTTGCATTGATGTTTTGTCATTGATGTCAACACTAGCTATTATGTTTGGCTACCGACAAACAGATTTTCGCTATCGGTAGAAGAACTAGTGTTACCGGCAGAAGAGGCTATTAGTTGGATACTACCGACGTGTTTGGATCAATGGAATATGTTTTTTTTAATGTGTTTCATGTTTCTGGAGTATGTTTTGGTTAGTTGGTATTGACTTGGTGATTAGATGCTATCATACATTCTAGTAAGCCTATACCAGTAAGGGTTTAGAGCTTTACCGGCAGAGCTTTTACTGAGAATCTTTGACAAGATGCATAAGTGGTATCAGAGCTTGGTCAAAGGTTCAAATCACACAGGCTGCAATGAGTGATGTTGGGAGGGGGATTGTTGGCAGTGGGCCAGAATCCCTCGTGGGGATTCGTGACATGGTTTAACAACCTCCTATGGATTCTATAAGTCTAGTGGTTGTATTAGGAATTGAGAGGTCAATATTTTGGTGCAACGACAACCCTATCTTGTAACAATAGGGCCTTATTGTCACCTCCGATCAACTACCATTGAGAAAGGAGGCAGGCTCAAGCCTATGGAACTAGGTGGAGTTAGTTCCTAGTACTTGCACCTTGCACAACATCAGCATTGAAAAAACATATGTATACACCAATTCATCATTTTCAGGTGAAGGGAATTATAATATCACATCCTTCTCATGATGATTGATGTGATATCATCCCTCACACACTTGCACATCATAGTAAAACATCATAAACATAGATATAACCTAATCAAACATCCATCATCCATATCAAATGAGAATATTAGAATTAGGGTTACCACAAGATATAGCATCATAGGAAGTGAACATAAACTATATCACCTAAGAAATACATAATCATAAAGTCCATCATATGTTAAACCCTAAGATCATCAAGTAACCCTAAATATAGAATCATCATCATAAATATCATAAGGTATCCACTGATATGAAGAAGTATCTCAACAAGATAGAGAAAAGCATGAAAACATGGAGTAACAAGACATAAAAAGAGTCCATCAATATCTATCACAACCATCAAAAAGTATGAATCATGGAGGGGCACTATAGGTTGCATTGAAAAAAATCCTAATCAAGTAGTTACCATAACCACTAAATCACATACATGTGTTGTCACTACTTATAGTGGTCGCATCATTGCCTAAGGAGCCCCATCCTAATCCAAATCCATAAGAAAGTATAACCTCCTTGACCACTTAGGAAAAAACCTATAACACATCTATTTTGGAGCTATTTCACATCTCTCCAATGCATAAAGAAATCCTAGAATAAAAATCTTCAAGAGTGTCATATCCCTAATGACATTAATGTAAATCACTTTAAAGACATGATAAGATAATTGTATTGATCACAATCCCTTACATTTATTGTGCAAGGTCATCCTCCTAATCCATATCACAATCTATCACTCCATATTGAAGCCTTTATATCATAAAACCAAAGTCAAATGTGTCCTTATAGATGGTGTAGCAAGAATTGCCATTTGTACCTTGAATGTAGCAAAATAACTGGGACATTTTGATTATGTGGTTGATCCTTAAAATAATGGTACTATTGTCTTATGATAAAGTAGAGTGTGGCTCTCTAAAGGTACCATAAAGTTACCCATACAGGTTGGACAAGTTAAGAGGTGAATAACCTCAGAAGGAGAAGGTTAAGTGTGCCTTCTATAAAATAACTAGATATGATTAAGATAAATATTTAAAGAAGTAGATAGATCTACTAAATCATCTTCTAAAATATTTAATAATATCAAGATGATTGACATAGTCAAAGAAGGATCATTAGAAGGGTCTTCTAAGGAAATAGATAAAAGAAAGGAAAATAAAAAGGGCAAGTCCCTACTTGTAGTTAATTCAAAACATGACACAAGGAACATTAAATTGAGTTCTTTGCATCACATAGATTTATCATAGGATAGTTTTGTTGGAGTAAATTATATTTATTCTCTAATTAAGTTTAAACTTAGGATAGCTTTATTAGTCACATGAATAATCATTTAATATTGTTCATGTTAGTTATCTTAGGTGTCATTCCAGATAGAGATGACTTAGTTTTATGCGTTTAATTTTTTATAGGGTAGTTGTACCTACTCCTACCTACTCTCTCATCTCATTGAGCCATATGGCATTACCTGTGCTCTCAATTGTCTAGCCTCTTGCCTATATAAGCAAGCTCATTTGTATATTGAAACATATCATTTCATAGCAATTCATTCCAGCTATCAAGCATTGCTTCTCAATCTTCATTATTTTTCATTTCACAAGTTGCAACATTCTCATATGTGGTTGGATAGTTTCTTGGTTAATCCATTCAAGTGTGTGCAACTTCACGGGCTCATACTTTCTCCAATAGGTTTAATCTCGTTAAAGCCTTTTTTTATGCCTACCATACTAATGGATGGTGACACTCCTATGTAAAAACATGGGAGAAGGTCTATTGACATGGGTGAAGGAAAATTTTAAGGCATTCTTTATGTTCCATCCTTGCCAAAATAAGTCTTCCATCTATTTATTAGATCACTCACATTAGCTCTAAAAAGAATTTATCCTTAGAGAGAAACCATGCATGAGATATAGTCCCCCTTCATAAGACAACTTCTTCAATGCAAGTGAACATATAAAAAGAAATATGCAATAAATAGATTGATTACAAAGCAGAAAGATCAATTAGTCAACAAATGATTTTCCTACATTCACAAGATTGATACTTTTGAGATTTTAGTACTAGTTGCTTAAATGAATTCCATCTACCTTCTAATGTTGAAGGCGTATTATACTCACATATGGATACAAAAACATTTGTCAATAAAAACTAGAAGTATTTTTAAATCTGATGTTTTGGTGACACTTAAATGCATGAAAAACAAAAGAAATATTTTAGTTATTTTCTCCTTTCATACACTCAATTTTTAATTATTTAATGTTAATTATGTCTTAACTACCACTCTAAGTTTGACTTATGAATCATTTGTGTCTATCAAGATAATAATAATAATATCTTAATTTTTTTTTTTAATTTGATCAATAGTTTAATAGAAAAATAAAAATATAATAATAATAATTTGATATTAAAAGTTTTTATTTTTGTTAATAGTTAAATGAAAATATAAAAAATATACAAATAAGAATATATTAAAACATATCATTATAATAAATATGTTAACAATACTTTAATATCAATTATAATATAATAATTTTATAAATGAATAATAAATAAATATGTTATTTCTGACCTACTTTATTTATATTTTTTGAAAGATAAATATACTAGTGTTTAGTATAATGATAGCTCGTCATTGAGAAGTTGATGAGGTGGATGTTAAGATGTCATTATTTTAAAAATCCATTTGTGAATGCGAGACTTTAAGATTCATGTTTGATTTTATTAAGGCCAGGCAACGATCTCACTTGTGATTGCCATCTCAGTGGGATTTGCCAAACTTTTTCCGTGGGACATTGCTGCCAACACCATCTAGTTGATTGCTTCAACTTGATCACAAAATCAACAACAACGACGGAGTCTTAAAAGTCTAATTAGGGTTCAAACTCGTTGATTGCTTCAACTTGATCAGGTTGGCAGATTACCCTCTTTAACTTAATTTATATGTTATTCTAGATTACCCTCTTTAACTTACTTTATATGATAATGGAAGCACGTAAAACAAAAATGCCAACTAGATGGTGGTGGTAGCCACGTCCTACGGAAAAAGTTTGGCAAATCCCACTGAGATGGCAATCCCCCAACAAAGATAACTCAGAAATGCAGTGAATTATGAGTTAATATTGCCATGTGTTTGAACTTCGAATTGATCGTTTTGAAGCTTCTATGGATTCAAGTCAGTTATTCCGGCGCACTTACAGCCGAGTCATACTCAACTCGTTTCCCATCTATTTATAAGCTCACTTGCTCATAGTGTTAAACCACATCTTCTTCTCTTCTGTAAGCTGCCAAAATGAATTTCTCAGCGACTGCATCAAAGAGAGTGCCGCTATTTCTAGCGACTTTGTTAGTGTTGTGGACTGTTACAGTTGAGTCTGCATCGGAGGAAGGCGATATATACGCAGCATGTAATGTGGTGAAGTACTCCAAAGGCTCGGAGTTTGATAGAAATTTGGAGGCGCTCTTCAAAACGCTGACAGAGAAAGCAGCCGACTCGGGCTTCGGTGCTGCGGTTTACGGGAGGGAGAAGCCGAATCAGCTGTCGGGGCGCCTCCAGTGTAGAGGAGATTTGTCTCCCGCCGACTGCGGCGCGTGTTCAGCGGAGGTAGTGAGGGTCGTTCGCCGCGATTGCCCCAACGCCATTGGCGCACGCGTTCAGCTGGAGCATTGCTTCCTTCGCTACGAGAATTACACCTTTCTCTCTCAGTTGGACACTAATTACTGGTATGGCCTCGTCAACGTTAAGAACAATACGGACACTGGTTTTAATGCTGCTGCTCACAGTCTTTTGGCGGATCTGTCGAGGAAGGCCCCCGCCAGCCCTATTAAGTTCGCCTTGGGGTCGTCTGTTGTTTCTTCGAATGTGAGCATCTATGCCATGGAGATGTGCTGGAGGGACATATCGGGGAAAGACTGTGCGGCCTGCATTTCCAAGGGAATTGAAAAGCTCTTCGACTGCTGCAGCGAAAGGGTGGGTGTTCAGGTGTTCATGGGCAGCTGCACCCTACGCTATGAAACCTATCCGTTTACCAAGCACTATTAAACTTTTACCCATCTATCAGATTCTCGTTCTGTATGTGTGGTGAACATGGAGGGCGTAGTCGCTAAATAAAGTAATAGTAATAAGAATAATCAAGCCACAGGTGAGATCGATGGCTGGCCTTTGTAAAATCTATGTTGCATGCTTCAAACATGAATCTAGCAAAAGGAAATAAAAAGAGTTGATCAAGGGATTTTCTATTCACTTGAGCAACATGGAAAAATTATAAGTTTAATAGTGAGAGTTCGGTTATAACAAAATCATTATTTGCTTGAATGACAGTGGGTTAGGCACTGTCTTAGTTTGATAATTAGCTATATTGGAGTATTAAGTTTAAAACTTGATACATCAAGTTTTATAATATAATAGTTTAAGTAATTGATTGATATTATTTTTTAATAATATTTTAGGATTTTTTTATATTAATATTTTGGATTAATATTATATAATCTATGAATAATGATAAAATCAAAATCTTTTTAGATCATATTATTTAACTTAAGGTTCATGAAGTGTGATAGTTGAAATAGGTGAAAATAATTACATACTTATCATACATGCATTCTAACCATTTTAATTTTTACTAATAGATCAACAAAAATATTAACATCTAGTTATAGATCTATGCATAAGTGTGTATTTAAGAAAATTCAAGAAGAGAACATTTGAGCTTAAATGTTTCATTGTAATGAATGAAGAGTGCATTTTTTTATTTTTTTATTTTAATTTTATATCATTTTGTGTGTATGTCATAAATTTATAAAATTGTAATACTCAATTTAATTTATTTAAGACACAAATTAAGTCACAATTTATTAATCAAATCACATTATAAAATCCCTTAATCCAAATTAATCAACATCCCTAAGTTACTTGAGATTGTAAGTTCAACTATATAATATGAATGTGAACTAAGCTATATATTTGAAATAAAAATCTAGTATACAACTTAATTAATATTAACTTATAAGTAAAGCTAAAAGAAATAAAAAATAAGGAAAATGATTATGTGCCCTACTTTTGAATTTTTGTATGAAATTTCAAGCTTCTTTCTAGAAACAATAAACTACCTACATAATAACCATTCATGCACAAAATGGTCTCAGTCTACAGATGGTAACTTCTCTGTTTCTTCAACGTTCAGGTTGTAAACTAGAGTCCTCTTTCCCAAGCCTTTTTGTGGGCTAGTTTGGAATCACAGGATCATTCCTGAAAATTAATATCTTCTTTTGGCTGATCATCTAGAACAAAGTCCTAACTATTGATAATATTTGTAAAAGAGGGATGGTCATTCCAACCATCATTATCTGTGCTTAAATGATGTTGAGGTTGCCTTCCACATTTTGTTTGGTTGTGCCTTTACTCGGGAGGTTTGGGCTTACTTTTGGAAGTTGTGGTCTTTGGATTGGGTCTTCCCCAACTCTTTTGTGGATTGTTGGACTCAATGAGTTTCATCCTCTGCTAACCAGGCTCTTTCTTGCATTTGGAACCTCATGATGCCTCATACTGCATGGGGCCTAAGGAAAGAATAGAATCATCGAATATTCAAGGATCAAGCCTGTTGTGCTAATGTTGTTGGCAATAAAGTTCATTTGGCTATTAGAGAAAAAATTTAGGTTATCTATGATGAGGCTAAAGCTGATGGTTCCTTCTCTCCCTCAATGGATGATCTAGAAATTACTCATAGATGGAAACTTAATTGGGATATCTCCAAGTCTTTGTTCAAGCTGAAATGTCCTGGAGATGGGATCAAGTGGTGTCCTCCTCCCTTGGGATGGGTGAAAATCAACACGGATGGGGCAGCAAAGGGGAATCCCAGACCTGCTAGATGTGAGGGAGTGGTGCGTGATCACAATGGTAGGCCGGTCTCAACGGTGGCCCTCCCTTTGGGTACCCAGACAAACCACTTTTTTGAGACTTTCGCATACTATACCGAGATCAATTTGGATAAAGAGAAAGGATTAAGGAGCATTTGGTTAGAATGTGACTCCCTAAATATTATCAATTTCTTAAAGGGGTCCTCCCCCTAGTTAGATGATCAAAAGTATTATTGAAGACAACCTTTTAGAAAAGTCTAGGATATTAATGATCAGATCCTATTGGATCTCCACATCCTTATCAACAATGATTATAATATGTGCGAGACATAAGGGGTTCTTGGAAATTATGAAGGATAATAGGTACTGATGTGTCCTGGGAAGGACAACATTTATGAAGAGAGAGCCAATATTTTTGGGGGATTTTTTATTCCTTTCCATCTGGTTGTGCTTGATCACAGTTGTTCTCCAGCCTACTATGATTGGGGTTTTTTGTGCGATGGGGGGAGATAGAAATCAAGTGGAACCCACGGTTTTTGAGCAATGGTGGAACAAGGAAGTTGTTTGGAAGGAACTCACAGTTGGAAGTTTAACATGTTATATGAAGACTCTGCACGGGTCGGATGCCCTTGTCACCAAGGTCTTTGTTCACGGGTAGAAGGACAGGGTGCTCTACGCCTTTGGTATTGAGCTGGAAGTTAATGAGGATTTGGTGGCCAAGTTTTCCAATGCCTTGATTGAAGGCACTAAGTTTTATAGAGATAAAAAGCATGCGACCGAGGCTTTTGAAACTTTTGTCTTGCTGAAAGAGAGGGATTTGAGGAACTTACAAGAGAATCAAAATGCCCTGTTAATTGGATATTTTAGGAGATTAATTATTTGAAGGAGAAGGTTAATCCACCTAAGGGGGACCTGGACAACCTCAAGATGGACCACAAGCAATGAATCAAAGCCTTGGAAGATGATTGTCACAAACTCAAATACAGTTTGACTGTGATGGTGGTGGTTACCAAGGCAGCAATGGAAAATAACAATGAAGGTCTTTGTAAGCTTAATGAATAGGTGAAAGTCTTGCACACCATTTCTAAGAGTAATCCCCCTTTGGGAAACATTAAGATGGTCAAGAAGACTAAGGTGGGGGATGCAAGTACAAATAAGATTCGTAGAGTATCATCGGATAATAGGGATGCAGACTTGGACGAGATTGTGTTGCCCCAACCAGGCCCAACGATGAGGCTCCGCAAAAAGGATAAGGGTATGACCCCTGTGGATAGGATTAGTAAGAAAGTTTTGTTGATTAATGAAGAGGTCATTCAGAAAAATGACAATTTAGGCAACTTTATGTAGTTTCATTAGGGTGTTATATTTTGTATCTCGGGTTGGGCTTCAGTGCCCTATTTTTTGTGGACTAGTTGGCATCTGTTTTGTTGTTGGGTCCTAGTTGACTGTGTTTTATCTTTTGTTTTGTTGACTTTGGTTTTATGGTCCTTGTAAAACCAATTTTCCCCTTTAATCAAAACTATTCATGCACCAAATTATCTATATTTTTTATTAATTAAAAGATGTTTTTAAAGAGTCCTAACCCTTTTACAAAACTACTATCCAATCACAACTGACCTTCCAACACTGCTACAACAAAGATAGCCATAATCAACTATGAATTAAGAAATTTCATTACCAAAACGAACAAGGAACACACTGTTGACCTAGTTATGTGACAAAGAGGTGTTCTTTGAGAACCATTTTCTCCTCCTTTGTAAAACCATCCAATAAAATTCACTATTTTTAGCCTTTTTCTTATTTTTAGTCTTATAAAAAGGAAGTAGAGAGATGTTAGCAAATGATGGCATTGATTTACTATTAGAGTGTTTCAACTACCACTTAGTTTTAGCAAGTATGTAGTTTGGAAAATTGCAACTATATTTCACATTTGTATAAATAAGTTTTCTATAGTCAAGGTTTTATCATTATTTAGTATCAGAGCACATCGCTTTTGTGCCCAATTTTTTATAGTACTGGGGCAAACCACAAATGGGTAGAACATTTTTCTAGAAGGGATGGTGATGGTTTTTGCTAGGCATAATTAGAGGTGAACAGTGTTAGAAGAGTAGTGTGTGTAGAAGATAAAAGCATGGCATAAATCTAAGATAGAGACACATTTGAAGAGGCCACGTAAACCCGTTAACTTTGTAGAAGGAGATGACATTCTATGGAAGATTCTATGGGCATCTAAAATTATATTCTACAATGTTTAGAGCATCTACATGGACCTACAAAGTCTCCCTGCATTTGAAGTTTGGTTTTCACTGTGTTTAGAGACATGTTCGACAATGGAAAGTGTGAGGTAGTTAACAGGTGCATTTAGAAATTTATTTGTTCTTTTGATTTATGATTAGTAGTGTTTTAAAAATTTATGGTGTGTCATTCATACTACAATTTAATAAATGATGGTGAAGGGGGACTAGAAGGGAGATTAAGTATCAAGAGAAAATTAGTATCAAATGAAGTCAAAGTGAATATGGAAGTGATGTATGGGTGATAATAGGGTGTAAACCAATTTATTTAAGAAATGGTTTTGTTAATGTTGTGATCACAGGATGATAACTACATCAATTAAAAGTTTATGAAGGCTTTCATGGCAACAATTGCAAGGGATTGAGGACTTTGAGGTTGAATTCTTTTTGGTCTATCCGTGACATATGCCTATCAAGCCTTCATAACTTGAATGTGGATCTTTATATAATCATTTCTTTTATGGAGACAAGCATGTGATTGGTGAAAAGTAGTTATCTAGAAGAATGCAAGAATGGTTAGATGGTTTGTTGCTGGTTGTACACAATTTACTTGGTTATAGAGACAATAATTATTATTTTCAATCATAATGTTGGGTTTTATACAACTTACTTGGTTGTAGAGACATAATTATTACTTCCAACCATAATGATAATGAGGCACATTAAAAAAATCCATTTAGAAGAGATTTCCAAGTGCATATGATCACATTTCTTTCTTGAAGTTAAGAGAGCTAAGTTTATTTCATATCGAATAGAATTAAAATTCATTAAGTATTTATATAAGTTCTTTGTAAGAAGAATATTTGTGTTTGGAGTGATAAGGATGGTATTAATTTGCATTTTTTTTCTAAATGACAATTTTCTTAGAAAAATATTTTGGATTCAATTTTCATATTTGAAGAATGAAAATTCCAATACAACTAATGAATTAAAAATTATCAAAAAATAGTAAGTGGAAAAGAAAAATCTCTTTTAGCTATAGATAACTTGTTAGATTGGAATAGTAGAGGTCATAAAGACAAGGTTATTATTTGTCTCCCTCTTTCTAACTTTGAATTACATCGTATGGAAATTAAAAATATTATTCTTAGCATCAAAATTAATTTGTTAAGATTTATCACATATTCATCAAATATTATCATTCTTAATTAATAATAATTTTTTGATAGGTAATAGGTCGAAGCCGATAACATGTACATACCCTACCCCCTTTTTGGGATTTGAACTTGTGACCTTTATTTCAAGAGCACAAGTTCTCCACCACTAGGCCAACTCAAGTTGTACCATTCTTAATTAATAATTACTTCTATTACTCTATTTAATTAAATGTCATTTTATTATTTTATTTAATTATCTATTTTCAAATTAAAATTATATTTTCATCTCTTCACTTATCCCTTTCTTCCATCAATAGTTAACTATATCTTAATTTTGAATCTCAATCTTCATTCCTCAACTCAATCTTAATTTACAAACTTTTTCATCCATCAATCAAGTCATTCTTTAAATGGAAACTTATTACTCACAATTATCCATCAATTGAATTAAAAATATAACATTATCCTCTCATGACTTTGAAATATTTCATTTGAGTTGACTACTCAGTCTCTTCAGTTAGCCTAGGTCCTTGATCTCATCCTCATCTCATTGTTGAATTTTTCTTACAAAATCTGTATACTAGGGTCATTATTTCATCATTTTCATATTATCACACTTATGAAAATTAAATCTATCAAAATCCTTCTCCATTCAAATCAAAGTGTTATACTATTGAGTCTGCTAGTTTATTGTAACTTAGTGAGGAAAATAAATAAGGATAGAGTTGGGCCCCTTCTTCTTGATGTGACGTGGAGACTTAGCTTGGCCCTTCTTCTAGATGTAACGTGGAGACTCAGCTAGGTCCTATTCCCATGTAACATGTAGATTAAGCAATTGATGTCTATAGGGCTAGGCCCAAATGTAACATGTGGACAAGCAATAGGGTTGGGTCCAAAAGGTAACGTGGCACAAATTGCTAGTTATGTAGGCCCCAAATTGGGCACCAAAGTGCAAAGTAGAATATGTAAAATAAAGAACTGGTTAAGGCCGACTCAGAAGACTTAAACACGAATCTTGTATATAAACAAGATTCATTCTACACAATAGACATATATATTGTTCATTGTTAGCCTTATGTGAATTAGCCTTAAAAGAGCAGTGAATTGTCTTCTTGTGTCAACGATTCATTCCTAGGAACATCGAATTGTCTCAGTGGCAGTAAATCATATCCACAATCAACAAATTCATGCTTATGCTCTGTGAATGATCTACATGACAGCAAACAACAACTCTAGATAGTGCAAATAAGTCTATCAAGCTATTCCTTGTGCCCTAGCTTGGAATCTTTAGTCTGATGTTCTTATTTATATGTTGCTTCAAGTGCAGTAAGCAAAGTTGTATGATTTGTCTAATATAAACCTGAATCTTGTTACTGGGTTTTTCACCTCCAAGAGGGAGGCTTTCCCAGGGTAAACTTGTGTTGTGTGCCCTTTCTATTTGTGTGCTTTGATTCTTGTGACTGCATTATTATTTCCTACTCATTATTGTTAATCTGATCATGAAAACCAACATGGTATCAGAGCCCTAGGTTTGTATAGAGATTGTAATCAGATTTGTGCTTCCTTCTAACTTGTTGTTCAAAAGTTTAGTCCCATGGCTTCTTATATTAGGTCTGAAGATAGGTTGGAGGGTCACACAAATTTCTCTTCTTGGAAGGTCAGGATAATGATGGCATTGAATGCTCTTGCTGAATATGTTAGCAAGAATGCTAAGGAACTTGAGGGTGCAAGTGAGAAAGAAGATTGGAAGAAGGACTTCCAAGCTCAAAGGATAATAATAGACTCCATCAAAAATCATTTCGTGCCATCCATCTCCATGAAGAAGTCTGCCAGGGAGATGTTCTCTACATTGGAAAAGATGTATGAAGTCAACAATACCAACTACATCCTTGCCTTAAGGAATCAGCTCTCCTACATCAAATTATAGAAAGAAGAACCTGTTGCTACTTACTTCATGAGTATCTCTGAGCTAAGAGATCAACTTGCCACCGTTGGGAAGAGCAATGAAGATAGTGACTTATCTATGATTGCCCTAAATGGTCTTCCTCCCTCTTGGGAGCCATTTGTTCAAGGAATTTGTGCTAGAGTTGAGCTTCCTAAGTTTGATCAATTAATGGGAGATTGCATTCAAGAAGAGTCTTGGTTGGCTGCGAAAGGAAAAATTAAGAACCCTTATGATGAGGAACATGTCCTCTTGGCTAAGAAGGAAGGCAACCATTAGAAGAAAAATAATTTCAAGAGAAATAGAGATTTCAGCTTTCCTGCCCCTCCTTCAAAGAAAAGACCAAGAGACTTATCCCAGATCCGATGCTTCCGATGCAACAAGCATGGCCACTTTACAAGGGACTATCATATTCAGGATGTGCAAGAAGATGCAAACATAAATGAAGTATCAAATCCTCGCAATTGTGAAGATTTCCTCTTTTGATCTATTGGTTTGTTGATTCATCCTTAAGTTAAATTCTGATTTAGATTTAAGCTTGGTTCCAACTTTAAGTTAGAAATTTGTTGTGGATATATCTTCTAGATAGGGTTTTAGAGGGAGTCTCGTGATATCTTCAAAATACTCTTTATTTCAGTAGAATCTTATTGCTAGTTTCTAATCATTGTGATCTATTGCTCTAATGATGGAATTGATAAATGTGTTACTTGATTATTACAAATGTTTTCCTTTATTATATTCTATGTTGAAACTAACAAGTGTTCTGGTTATAATTTATGATACACTGGGTGTATCATCCACCCTCTTTGGAGTGCAAGGTGGCAGTTCTCTCTCACCCTTTGCGGAGTGCAAGGTGAGTCCACCCTCTGCAGAGTGCAAGGTGATAGTTCTTTCCACCCTCTGTGGAGTGCAAGGTGGCAGTTATTTCTCACCCTCTGTGGAGTGCAAGGTGGGTTCACCCTCTGCAGTGTGCAAGGTGACAGGTTGTTCTTCTCAGTGAAGGAGCTTATGTATCCTTTGCGGTTGTGCATGATTTATGTTGTATGGTTATACAAATCTTTAAGTATTAATTATTGCAGGTGTTCATATGGAAAGGTCTTTGCAATCCTCTACGGATGTGCATGATGAAAGATCATGGTGTTACATACAGTGTAAAGTTATGAAGTGTTGGTTTCATCCTTTGCAAGCATTGCAAGAGAAGATCATGTAAAGGTTCATTGTAATATAATTGCATGATCAAATCATGAATTGTATATTGATTGTACTATTAGGGTTGGGCCCTAATCTTAAACATTGTAATTATTCATGCCATGGGATTGTCCATGTGAATATGGTTATTTATTTATTTTCCTCCCTAGTTAAGAGGGAGTGTTAGTTTATTGTAACTTAATGAGGAAAATAAATAAGGATAGAGTTGGGCCCTTCTTCTTGATGTAACGTGGAGACTCAGCTGGTCCCTTCTTCTAGATGTAACGTGGAGACTCAGCTGGGTCCTATTTCCATGCAACATGTAGATTAAGCAATTGATGTCTATAGGGCTAGGTCCTATTCCCATGTAATGTGTAGATTAAGCAATTGATGTCTATAGGGCTGGGCCCAAATGTAACATTTGGACAAGCAATAGGGCTGGGTCCAAAAGGTAACGTGGCCTAAATTGCAAAATATGTAGGCCCCAAATTGGGTGCCAAAGTGAAAAGTAAAATATATAAAATAAAGAATTGGTTAAGGCCGACTCAAAAGACTTAAACATGAATCTTGTATATAAACAAGATTCATTCTACACAATAGATATATATATTGTTCATTGTGCTAGCCTTATGTGAATTAGCCTTAAAAGAGCAACGAACTATCTTCTTGTGTCAGCGATTCATTCCTAGAACAGCGAATTGTCTTAGTGGCAGCGAATCATATCCACAGTCAGCAAATTCAATCCTATGCTCTATGAATGATCTGCATGACAACAAACAACAAATCTTGGTAGTGCAGATAAGTCTATCAAGCTATTCCTTGTGCTCTAGTTTGGAATCTTCAGTCTGTTGTTCTTATTTATATGTTGCTTAACGTGCAGGTTGCAAAGTTATATGCTGATATTGTCTAATATAAACTTGAATCTTGTTGCTAGGTTTTTCACCTCCAAGAGGGAGGTTTTCCCAAGGTAAACTTGTGTTGTGTTCCCTTTCTATTTGTGTGCTTTGATTCTTGTGACTGCATTATTATTTCCTGCTCATTATTGTTAATCTGATCACGAAAACCAACAATACCCACATCTAAATAGGCAAATCAACACTTATTCTGACATTTATAGTGTGTTTATTGAATTATAAATTTAATTTAATTTCTTTGAAATTTTTGGATCTTTTATATTTTCTTACTTTTTAATATTGATGCACACTTCTTTAACACACACCCTAGTACAATATTTTTCATTAACACACTAGAAGGTATAAATTCATTCAAAGCCATAGTAAATTCTCTCTTGTCAACTAGGGATACCCACTATTTCTTAAAAGGTTTTGTTGATATTTTCTTTTACAAATTAGTTTCCTTCTCAATAAGTTGTATCTACATCTATAAATAATATTTTTCTACCTATATATTCTAATTTATTCTTAAATCCTTAATCATATCAATCATAAGTCATAAATTGATCATCATTTGAGATTTGGAATCAAAA
This sequence comes from Cryptomeria japonica, assembly GCF_030272615.1. Taxonomy (NCBI): domain Eukaryota; kingdom Viridiplantae; phylum Streptophyta; class Pinopsida; order Cupressales; family Cupressaceae; genus Cryptomeria; species Cryptomeria japonica. The sequence goes on from NC_081411.1 coordinate 804,806,601, forward strand.
ACACTCAATATCCTCATTCATGCATGGGGAGACGGACCAATAGTTGTGAGGGCTAACATCATCAACATGTAGCCGTCATATGAAATATCATTAGATTTCCGTTTTTTAAGAAATGTAAAATGGAAATTTAACTATCTACATCTAAGGTTTGAAGACATGACTCATCATGCAACTCATCAAAACAATGCATCTAGTGTGAAGTGTCCCAAAAATAACTTTTTAAAGATTCAACCAAAACTTAATCTAAAAAATCCTAGTAGTTGAATAAAAAAAATCATTTGTAATTAGTATGATATTGTATTCTATGTAAAATATAACTTATATACAACTTAAATGAACCAAATGCCTATTAGTAATCATAAGTGTGTGTTATATGTTTTATATCCAACATATCCAACACCAAAGGACCAATAGTTGAACAAAAAAATTCTTTGTTGTTATAAAAATAACTTATTATTATATAAAATACAACTTATATTGAACACAAAGGGACCAATTGTTGAACACTAAAACCTTTGGAAAATCTCGCACATTTCATGGAAAAAACAAGATATTTATTGTGTTCACCTTTTATATTTGTGATCAGATAAATTGTTAATAGGAAATACTCTAATGCATACACATTGCTACCCCAATAGTTGTACACAAGAATAATTTTTTTTCACTATGATAACAAACATTGTTAAGTGAGCATCTTATTTTATAAGTGACACACTTATAGTGGATAGCTATGATATTTTATTTGAAACAATAAATATTTAGGCATTTCACTTGTTTTTGATTAAGGTAAAAGTAGGTTTAGAAGGGGCCCCGAAACCATTTACAAGCAGAACTTAAACATCAAAAGCAAAGAGATACAAAAAGGAACAGACCATCGAAAAGCCAACAAAAAACCAAAGAAAACTAGAAAAAGCCCCACAAAGCCAGCAAGCCAACTAAACTCCAAGAGAGAAACTAGTTGATTTTTTCCAGGGCATTCGCCAAGGTGTTGCTAATTTCATGTAGCTCTTTGATGTTATCCCTGAGATTAGGGAGATCCTTTGCAGAAGTAGCCACAACTTTCTTGACATTAGCCCTGGTCCTCTTCGTAGCGCCACCAACCGGAGTAACTTCACCACTACCAGTTTGGATAGTCTCTTCATCCAAGTCAAGTTCCACTACCGTTTTAGGAAAACTGGTATGATCAAAGACCTTAGCAATATCCTCCAAGTTTTTAGTGACAGTAGATAGGATACTCGGGATAACGCCCATCAGATTTTTCATCGCCTCTCTCCCTTCTTCCAACGATTTAACCTTATCCTCCATATTCTGCTTCCAATTTATCTGGTCTCTGTTGTCATCCTCCCTCTTCTCATCCGTGTTTTTCCCCTTTTTTTCCAAGTTCTTCAGGATCTCGCAGGTCCTTCTTTCATAATCCATTCTCACCTCAGTGAGTTTCTTGAGGTTATCCAAGAGTAACCCTTTATCCGCACTTTCCTTATCCTTGCTAACCCTGTCCTTAGTCAGGTCCTTCTTAGAATCTTTGTTCATTTCCTTCTCAAAATTCACATCAATTTCCTCATTATCCTTGAAATCCACATCCTCCATAGGATAGCTGTTGTCCTTACCAGGGCAATCACTGAGGATAGGGCTTTCATTACCAAGCTCATTATCACCAATTTCTTCCTCATTACCCAGCTACTCATCATTCCAACTGTCTTCACCATTGAAGTCATCAGTCTCCATTTTGTTGCATTCCTTATCAATTTCCTCTATTTCCATCCCAGGGGCACTTTTTCTTTTTTTGCTAGAGGACGCCTTCTCCTTGCTGGAGTCTCCTCCCTCCATCTTTCTCTTACTTGGAGAGGTAGATATCCTCTTGTTTTCCAACAAGGCGAGGGTTTTACAATGCTCATAGATGAGTAGCAAAAGCCCACAGTGGAGAATCAGGCTAGAAGGATTTTTATTGTGTTTATTGAGGGACCTGGAAAGGGACCTAAAAAGGTAGTAGGGCAGATATACCTTTTTTTCGTGTCTGAAATGGTTTAAGAGAATGAAGTGGTAGGTGTGGGTCCTGGAGAAATGTCCCTCAATCATGTTGTATTCCATAATTGCATTCAGAACCCATCCCCATATTTTCTTAATATTAGCAGCTTCGTAGTAGCCCCCAGTGGCTTTGCCGATTCTAACCCTCTCTTTCTCTTTCCATGGGAACAGATTGACAGCATTGTTGGAGACTTTAAGGTCTTGAAAAAAATTAAGCCCAATGTTGGGCATACCAGTCACTATAGCTATGAGCCCAATGTCCAGCTTAAACTTAACTCCATAGATTTTAAAGGAGCCATTAGACCAATTTTCAGAAATCTTGGAAATGGTGAGGTTTACCCTACCTTTATCATAGTCCACGAGCTTCTCCATGAAGCTTGTGAGACAACCCTTTTCTAGTTTCGCCCACACTTTCGGCATCGCTTTCCAAGTCGACGTATTGTCTGGTTCCTCCCTCCTTAGGTCTCCTCCCATCTTCGGATTAAAATTATCTGCTCTATTTCTCTGCAAACTAAGCCCTTCTTTCCCAAAGTTGCTCAATATTTTGAACTGGGAAACCCACAAAGCATGCGAAAAATTGTTAAAGATTGTTGGGGATCTATCGCTTTGCCAAGTAATGATGACCTTTCCATCAAGGCATAAATTATTCATATTCCCTATCATGATTATACTGTCCTTCTCTCCCCATATGATGGTCCTTTCTAAGGAGCTCTTTAATGTTTAAATTGAGATCTTCCCTGTGCCAAATCAATTAGGAGTCAGAAGAAACTCCTAAATTCGCTAGACAGTCTGCCACACTATTTTTCTCTCTAAAGGCATGTTGAATTATAATTTCTTTAAAACTTGTAATGATCTACCTAGCTTTAATGATAATATTTTCAATTGACCAATATGGCTTTGACTCCCCCTTGAGACACTTGATAATATTAAGTGAATCTCCCTCGAGCCATAATTTATCATAATTAAGACTTTTGGCTATAATTAAGGTGTTCAGGGTAGCTGAGGCTTCAGAAAAATGACTAGTTTGATTCCCCAAAGGACCAGCCACTACCTTTAAACAACTTCCAGCAAAATTCCTGACAATTCCCCCATATCTGGCTTTACCCGGATTCCCCTTTGAGGCCCCATCAAAGTTAGCCTTAATCCACCCTTGAGGAGGAAAACACCAAATGAGACCTTCTCTTCCTTTCTCCTTGCTAGTAGTAGTGGTGGAGAGGTTCCACCTGTCTTTGAAGTTGTCTTTAGTAGCTGGTCCATAATAAGTGCCATAGAGGCATTCAAATATACTCCTATAAATTTTATATGCCACCACTTCAGGAATAGCCCTTTTATCACTGAAAATCCTATTGTTACACTCTTTCCAGATATTCCAGGTAACAAAAGGCAGAGTAAGTCTCCAAGTCTCCACAATTTTAGGATTATAATTAGGGCAGTGCCATTGCTGCCAGGAATCCCCTAGGGAGTTCGGGAAAACCCAACTCAGGTTCCCCTTGCTTAAGATGATTTTCCAAATATCCTGACTAAAAGTGTACTGATTGAGAATATGGCAAGTCATCTCTTCTTCCCTGCAACAAAGAGAACACCTATTAGGAAAAACAAAACCTCTCTTTTGAAGGTTATCCAGGGTTAAAACCTTATTTTGGATGAAAATCCAAAAGAAGATATTAACCTTAGGAACTAACTTCTTGTTCCAAACTCTAGCCCAGATAGGAATTTCTTCTATAGAATCATTACAAATAGCCATAGCTGAGGAAATATAATATTTCCCATCTGGGGTTTTCCTCCATATCAATCTGTCATCTTTGTTGTCTATAGGGATTTTAGCAGAAAGAGCAATCTAAAGGAACTTCAGCCCTAGACACTGCTGAATAAAATCAATCCAGATCCCATTTCTCCAGTAATCTCTAACCATCTCACCAAACCTACTTTTGAACTAGTCTTTCCAATCTTTAAGGATTGGAACTTCCTCCAGGGGTTTGTCCAAAATCCATCTATCTTCCCATCTTATTCTCCTCCCATCCCCAAGGTTCCAAGTTCGACTAGCAGCAGCCCAACTTTTAGCAAATTGAACAACATTCCATATAGTCGAACCTTCAACACTGAAAGAATTATCAAGGAATTCTTCCTCAAAAGGTTGCATATAGGGATATTTGTTTTTCCAGATTGAGTTCCATTCTCTTTCCTCTCCTTTCAATCTCCATATTTGTTTGGCTAATAAAGCTTTATTCATAGTACCGATATTCCTTAAGCCCAACCCACCAGAGGCCTTAGGGGAACATATTTTATTCTAGGCAATAAGGGGAATTCTATTTTTGACTTCCACTCCCGACCAAAGAAACTTTTTTTGGATTCTTTCAATGGCTTCCGCAAACTTTGTGGGGATTTTGAACAAGCTGAGAGCATAAACAGGAAGATTTTGGAGAGTGGCTTTAAGAAGAGTAATTTTGTCTACTTGACTAAGGACAACCCCTTTCCAACCACCATGTTTCGAGTTAATTCTGTCTATGAGCTTATTCCAGAAGGAATCCTCGGGCTTGAGACATAGAGGAAGCCCCAAATAAGTAGAGGGAAGCTCAGAAATTGTGCAGCCAAGAATTATTCCAATCCTTAGTTTCCTTTAGACTGGGGTATTGATGAAGACCAAAGAACTTTTATCCCAGTTGATTTTTTGACTAGAGGCAGATTCATAAGTATTCAGGATATTCTTCATATTTTTAGCTTCCAAGATGGTAGCTTCCCCCATGGTAATAGAATCGTCAACAAATTATTCATGAGAACAAACAACATTGGAAGAAGAAGGTTTCAACCCCTAACATTGCCATCTTCCACATTTTTAAGAATAAATCTACCCAGGCATTCTGCTAGAATAGTAAACAGGATAGGGGGTATGGGGTCCCCCTGTCTAAGACCTCTAGAGCTTTTGAAGAAACTGGACGGGGAACCATTGACTATAATAGCAGATGAGGAAGTTTCCATAAGTTGAGAACAAAGCTGAATAACTTTGCCACCAAAACCAAACGCTTTCATAATCCTAAGGAGAAACTACCAGTTCACTCTATCAAAAGCTTTAGCCATGTCTAACTTCGGGAAGAAGCCCTAGTTATTTGCCACTTTCAAGGAGTGGATATTTTCATGAATGAATATAATGGAATCCAGAATCTATATACCTGGGACAAAGCCATTCTGCTGGACAGAGATTATTCTTGGAAGAATATCCAACAACTTGGAAGTTAGAACCTTGGATAAAATCTTGTACACATAGTTACACAGGCTAATGGGTCTAAACTTGTTGAGAGAATCAGCACTTGGGATTTTCGGGATAAGGACAATGAAGGTAGCATTTAGTTCCTTAAGGAGCCTTCTAGAGCCAAAGAATTCTTTAACACCATTGCAGATGTCAGCCTCCACGATGTGCCAAAAATTTTGGAAGAAAAACATTGGAAAACCATCCAGTCCAGGGGATTTATCACCCTGAAAAGAGAACACCACCTTTTTGATATCCTAATTAGAGGGAATATGGGATAAAAGGTTGTTATCAACTTCAGTTAGGATAGAAGGAATAGCTTGTAATAGGGTGTTTTGATTGTTGATATCCAAGTTATCCACTTCTCCCAGTAGGGTTCTAAAATGCTCAAGAGATTCCTTCCTAATATCATTATCCTCTGTTAGGATGCCTTTATTGCAAGAGAGTCTGGATATTCTATTAGCCACCCTATGCTTGAGAGCAGTTAAGTGAAAAAACCAGGTATTTTTATCACCTTCCTTCAAGAACAAGGCTCTGGATCTTTGTCTCCAGAACATTTCTTCATTGGAGATAATGGTGTGGTATTTAGACAAGAGAACATTTTTGGCCATCCTAAGATCTTTAGACAGCCCAGCCTCTTGGATTCTATCCTGAACATCCTTTATTTCAGTTTTGACTTGAATTTTGCTCTTGAATATATCTGCAAAAATCTCTTTCTTCTAGATTTTAATTTTGGCATTTAGAATATTGAGCTTTTAGGCTATTCTAAAAAGGGCCTTACCCTCCACTTCAGAATTCCACCATTCAGCAATACGAGCTTCCATAGAAAGATGGGAAAGCCACACTTTTTCAAATCTGAAAGGGAAGTTTCTCTTGGCCGAAAGAGAGTTGGAATTAAAGGAGATGGGGTAATGGTCTGACCCAATTTTGATAACAAAAGCAAGGGAACAACTAAACTTGGTTAACCAATCAGGAGAAATTAAAGTTCTATCTAACTTTACTTGAATCAGGTCAACTCTGGTTCTTCTATTAGTCCAGGTGTAATTAATGCCCTAGAGATCCATGTCAATGAGAGCTTGATCATTTATGAAATCCATAGGTCTTGTTTCCCATCAAGTTGTAAAGGGAGACCTCCCATTTTCTCTTCCTCTTTGAGCGGAGTATTGAAATCTCCTATAATAATCCAGCTTTGGTCAGCAAACTTGAGTTTGTCGTCTGCAAGGCTTCTCCAATATTTAACTCTCCTAGTTTTAGTATTAGGTGCGTAGACATTAGATAACACCCAGACAAAGTTGTCCTTAATATGCTCAAGCTGAACTAAGTTCCTATTAAAAGCAGAGATGATTTCCCTACCTTTTATGGTTTTTTGGTTCCAAAAAATCGCAGTTCCTCCAGAAGCTCCCTCCGAGTTTGAACCTATGACACCATTTTCCTTGAAAATTCTAATCTTTTCAACTTTTTCCTTAGACATCTTGGTTTCCTAAATGAGGACCACATCTGGTTTATGATCTCTAATGATGTTTCATAACACATCCTCCTTATGAGGGGTGTTCAACCCTCTAATATTCTAGGATATAATCTTCATACTTTAACCAGGGATAGGGCTGACTCAATGGAACACTGTGTTCCATCAGCACGGTTCTTCCAGCTTTCCTATTCTCTTTGATGTTTTAGGGATGGCCTTCTCTGCTTTTTGTTCTGACTTCCAAAATCTGCCTTATTCTTATTCCTTCTCCTAGTTGAGATCCCTCCATTGAGTTCCTCCTTGTTCATTTTTCCTTTTCTCGGACCAAGAATCCAAAGATTCCCTTCCAAAATATCCATTACCACACTTTGAGAAGGGTTTTTATAAAGATGAAGCTTTGGGCTTCCATTGGTTAAAAGCAATAAGGGCTCGATGTCAAAAGGGTCTTGAGCTTCATTGAAGTTTTCCTCAGCCAATTTTGAGAATGAAGAGGCTGGAACGGATTCTTCCTTTTCCTAACTGACAGATCCAACCTCCTGGTCCTCTGGGTTATTTTTATTTTTCAACTTGGATCCTTGCTCTACTTCTATAGAATTCTCTGGTTGGTTATTAGAGTAGACACAATCTTGTTTTTCACTATTGCTATTCCCAGCCTTCTTGACTTCATTAACTAATTCCGTAACATCCCTATTTTGGTCACACTCAGCTGATGGGTCTCCTTTTTTGTCAATCGTTTGCCAAATCTTTTTGTTCTGAATATTACTATCAGTCTTGCTTTCCTTTCTCTTCTTGAGCAGACATGATTTTGCCCAATGCCCCGATTTTTTGCAATGGAAATAGGCAAATGAAAGTGATTCATATTCAATAGCTTGGGACCATTTTCCAAGTTTAGATATGATTTCTATGGATTGAGGCATATTCATCATTTGATTAACATTTATACAGATGCGAGCAAAGACTAACCTTGATTTAGCCGCCATCATCGGATCAATCGTCATAAGTTCTCCAAAGGATTTCACAATACCCTTGAATACTTCCTCATTCCAGTATTCTAGTGGGAGACCCGAGAGGTGTGCACAAACTGGCACAGAAATGAAGAAGGACTCATCAAGGGTGAGGTTCGGGGCCCACTTCTGAAGAGCCAAGGATGACTTTCCAAGCATCCATGGGCCTTCACAGAGAGCCTTATTCATGTCTTCTTCAGAGTTAAAAGAGAAGGAAAAAAAACCCCTAGGCAGCGTTGCCACATCCACTTGACCTTTAACAAGCCATTTTCTCCTTATGAAATTCCTAACATCATCGATGTTAGGCATAAAGCCAGAAAATCATCCCACTAATGTCATGGATAAACCTGCTACAGTCATATCTACCACTTTATCTAGAACAGAGATAGCAACCAGTCCAGAAACTGGATCTGAGATATTTGTAACTTCTGGGAGCCCAGATTTAGCCGGTGGTTTCACTCCAAAGAGCGAAGACCATTTTTTTACTTTACCTCTGTCGTGTGGGTCCCTAGATTCCAAATCTTTATCTTCCCTTGGTTTGACTATTCCCTTGTCCTCTTCTGACCCTTGAGAAGCATGTCCTCCTACTTGTTTGCCAGTTTCGATCCCAGAGAAACTGCCTTCCCCAGGAAATCCACCTTCCCCAGGAATTCCGCCATTCCCCAATTTGAAATTTGGGATTCCCGCTCCTTTTCACTCCACCATTTCTGTAGCTTGATTAGGTATTTCACTTGTTAATGAATGTATTTATGCCTTTTTTATATAACATTTATAGGTTCTCTTACGTTCAAGTAGTGGTCCATTTTGACCAACATTTGGCAAATTTTTCATTTCCATGTGGATTATTTATTTATAATATATAGTATAAATATGTGGCAAAACTATATATTATAAGCATAATTGCTATAATGACTATTGGACCCTGTACAACTACTGGCCCCTCTCCCCTAGTCGGTGAATTAATATAGAGAGAGTGACAATTATAGAAATTTTAATAGTTTAACCAACATAACCACTATCTAAGTGATTTCAAATTAAATAATGTGGTTAGCATAATTCTTTAATTATTATATTGTTTAACTACCTATCACCTATTATTTGGTTATCAATTATACAATTTATATGCCAATTATGTTGTTAGTACAACTGCAAAATTTTCAAGTTTATATATATATAACTTGTTTTCCAAAGAATAATGAACAATTTTCCATATTCATACTAGTATCAAGTGGGCAATGAGATATGGTGTGGGTATTATTGAAGACTAGGTTCTCACAAGGTTCTAGGCTTTCAAGGAGGAAATAATTGTAGCTAGATGAAAAGAAAGGAGACACTTGAGAATAATTTACAAGTAAATATTTGCAGAGAAAGTTGTTTGTTGAACCACATCTGAAGGTACCATCTTTCACTCTAATCTTGGCATGGAAACGAAAGTATGACTATGCATGACAATGAAAAAGTATGTAGAAATATGTACTAATAATTGAAAATGCCCATTACACCTAAAATAATTTTCTTGAAACTAGAGTGTTGAGTTAATGCTTGCTAGGTGATAAGAGAAAGTAGAAGGGGTCCCCTGATTTGAAGAAAATTAAATGCATATAATTAAAGCACTAAGGTATTATCATTTTGCACACATTTATGTTTGACATTGAATGAGTACATTGTTGAAGCCCTCAAGGTGTTTCAAGTATATCAGAATGAAATGTTATATCATGGATAAGTTGGGGAAGAGCACTAGTATTCATTATAGTTTCAATAACTGAACATTCCTTGCACACCCAACCCCTCAATTGCCAAAGTTAAAGAAACCAAAAAAATAAATTGGTACCCATAGTGCACGACTATTGGGATGTTTGTGCATAAGTATTGGCAATTTTAACTGCATAGTTATTAGGGCATCTTAAAGTAGGTATCAGATTACACTTTGAAATGTGTACTTTTTGACCCTTGTATGTATAATGGATCCCACAACATGCATCGGTACTATGAAATAGCCAAAACAATAGCTATAAATAGTTAAGTTGCATGCGAAGACAACAAATTTGTTTTTTCAAAACCTAATGTACTATTTAGGATTTGTGGGTGTGTGAAGTTAGCTATAATAATTACTGGTACACTTCCCCTATGACTGTGGGGTTTGTGCAGAACCATTTTTAATAGGAAACTTCTTAGCTATTTGATAAAATGCCTAAGAGAAAGGTAGTTTCTTGGACTTGCATGACTTTTTTTAAGAAACAACTAGACAAACACCTTTTGTTAAAAGGAATCATCATCTTGTGATCGAGTTGTATTCCAACCTTCTTCATAAAAATGTCCTCTTATTAAAAAGAAAAACCATTACCCTTAATTTAGAGGGATTCTAATATAAATTTGGAATTTTTCAACTAAAAAGTGTTCAAAGTATCTCAAAGCCAAACTCTTAAGGTAATTGTCATGGAGTACCACCTACCATTATATTCCTTAGAAAAGATTCGGGCCCATATGGACTTTTTTTTTGAGATTCGGCAAAGACTTACTTTGACCATAGACTGCAATATATAGAATGCTTTGTCGTATTGTTTATAGTGACCTTGCAAAAGAACTTGTTTAGAAGTATTCTAAGAATGTTTTTGATATTAAAGAATTTAGTTTATGTGTTGATTGGGCTTTTAAAGGTTGTAATACTTCTTTTAGCACTACTTTTAGAAGGAAAGGACTGACATAGTCACACTAGAGGCTAGTGACACGAGAGGATCATGACTAATTTTTATGATTATGTGCCTATAGACCTATTGATGTTGTTTTCCCTCACTTATTAGATGATTTAGGATAATTTAGGATAGTGTGGTATTGAGGAATATCTTTCTCGAGCTGTTATGCAATGATTGAAATGCAATAATTTCTTGCATCTTGGAAAAGCCCTATCCTTTTCTCTTTTAGTGATTGAAAGATAAAATAGTGCAAAATCTTTTTCTTTTTCGAATGTTGATGCAGGTTGTAATGATCACTTTATATTGATCTTGATGCTCTTGGGATGTTCTATTCATGTGGTGTTGCACTTATGATGTTCATCCGGTAATGAGCTATGACATATGTTTCCTGTTAGCTTAGAACAGGCACAAATTGAATCTGAAATTGAAAGAGAGAATCATGTGAGGAAGCGAGTTGATTTCAATGGTGATTGCATTCAAATGCAGATAGATGAAAGATAAGATTAACACATGAATGCAAATCATAATAAATAAATAGATAAATGAATAATAACCCAAATCGAATATTAACTTGACAGATCTGAAAAGATAACTAAAATAAATACAAAACCCAAATATGCGTTTTTTTCTCTACAATTATACTTTGAACAAGTTTTAAAATAAAATAATGCAAAACAGTGCTGCAGACTGGGTCATCCACTCACTTATCACCTCACTGGACCGAAATTCCCAATCCTGTGCGGCGTGGACGATTTCAGCTTTTCAAAGTTTAGCTCCCACTTCTTTTTGACGGGGTACTGGCAGAGCCCACGCCAATTACCTGCTAATAATAAAATATATGTAGCAGGTTTGAATTATGCGTTCGAAGCCTCTGTGAATTTAAAATATGTGTACGCCCAAGTCAGTTATTGCCTGGTCATACTACCCTCCTATTTATAAGCTTAATTGCTCTTAGTGTTGAACAACATCTTCTTCTCTTCTGTAATCTGCGGAAATGTATTTCTCTGTGAGCTCAACAATGAGAGCGCTGCTATATCTGGCGGCTTTGCTCATCTTCTCTGTTGTAATGGTCCAGTCCTCGGAGGACGGGGGCGAGATATACACAGCATGTAATGTGGAGAAGTACTCCAACGGCTCCCAATTTAATACCAATCTGGAGGCACTCTTGAAAACTCTGACAGAGAAAGCAGCCTACGCTGGCTTTGGCGCTTCTGTTTATGGTCAGGAAACGCCGAACGAGGTGTCTGGGCGCCTCCAGTGCAGAGGAGACTTGTCTCCTGCCGACTGCCAGGCTTGCTCAGTGGAGGCAGTGAATGTCGTCCAACGCGACTGCCCAAACGCCATTGGCGCCCGTGTTCAGCTGGAGCATTGCTTCCTTCGCTACGAGAATTACACCTTTCTCTCGGCTTTAGACACTAACCGCTGGTATGACCTCGTCAACGTGAATAACAATACGGACATTTACTTTAATGCTGCCATCAGGAATCTGTTGGCAGATCTGTCGAGCAGGGCTCCCGCAAGTCCTATCAAGTTCGCCCTGGGCTCCTCGGTTCTTTCTTCGAGTTTGAGCATCTACGGCATGGAGATGTGCTGGCGAGATATGTCAAAGGGTGACTGCGCAAGCTGCCTGTCGAAGGGATATGAAGAGGTCTTGAGCATCTCTAGCCAAAGAATGGGTGCTCAGGTTTTCATGGGCAGCTGTACTCTGCGCTATGAAATATATCCCTTCGCCGAGCACTATTAGACTCTATACTTGTTATTCAATTTATTTATTTATTTGAGCTCATCATTCATCACACAAATAATGGCAGGCATACTCGCCAAAAATCTATTGTTTAATATCCTTGTTACTGTATAAAACTTGGTCAGCCATTTTCAATTAGAAATAGGATCTAGTTTAGTAATTTTTTCTTTGGGATACTAAGTGTTTGGAAATGGGAGTATGAAACTATGATTGAGATATTTATTTCTCTTCTGTAATATGCGGAAATGTATTTCTCTGTAAGCTCAACAATGAGAGCGCCGCTATATATGGCGGCTTTGCTCCTCTTCTCTGTTGTAATGGTAAGATCAATGTTCTTCTCAACAATAAAAGGGGAACCAAAAAATTATAAGATCAATGTTCTTCTCAACAATAGACAATAGGGTGATAATGCTGGACTAAATTGAGTTTAGTAATTTAATACAAAGAAAGAAGTCAACATTTTAGCTTCCTAGTGATTATTTTTCTTAGCTCCCATCCATGATTATTAGACCACCTCCCCCTAATAAATCTTGATTGAGATCCAACATAACCATTAATGCATAAGGATCTTGAAAGTTCAAATAATCAACCCATTGAATGATGTTCCATAATGCAACCAAAAGATTATACAATTACTACTATTACAAGTCAAGGAAGCCAACAATGACTAAGCCTTTAGTCAAGTGGATGTTGAAGAAAATGGAAAAAAATGCCAAATATATTAAAATTATGCTCAAAGATAAAGTATCTTATTTAACTTCATATATTAAAAATATGGTAGGTCCTATTGATTTCTTTCCAAGAACTTCTAGTGCATAATTGTTAATAGGATCAAAGATACGTAAGAATGAAGTTAAGATTATGGTAACTGTAGACACTTAAAATTGTCATGTCTAATTAAATAAATATTTTATTTATTTAATTACTTTAGCCTAATTCTTCTATTAATTAAATAAATCTTTATTTATTTAATTAATTTATTTATCCTCTTCTAGCCTTATTTCTCATTTAAATAAATACATTTATTTATTTAAATTATCTTTTTCCTAAATTAAATAAATATTTTTATTTATTTAATTGATCCCACTTCTTCTATTAATTAAATAAATCTTTATTTATTTAATTAATTCATTAGCCTTTTCTACCCATGACACATGTCACTCATCTCTTAATTCATACACTACCTACCCCTTTCATTATTTTATTATTTCCCTTACCTACCCTCTAATCATAGCTGACCTCCTTTTACACCTCTCAATCTTATCCCTCCATTTCATATAGTGTCTTCTATATAAGGAGATGCTTCCTTCATTATCAAACCCTAATCAAGCATCCTAATGAGCTAAGGACCTAACTACTTGATCACTTGACTACACTATGATCCTACTTGCAACCACATTCCGTTCTTTGTTGAGCTCTTGTGCACATAAAATCTGAGAGCAAATATATTAGGGAAGATCAATGGAGATAGGAAGAATGGAGATCCAAACCCTATTGGACATGTGATGGTATAATCTTTGTGATTTCGTTTGATTTGCATTGTCTTAGGTAATTTTCATATGTTATGGTGGATCTTTGTTGTTGTTAGGCTAGGGTTTTGTGGTTGAATTCATTTAGCCTTTCAATATTGTTATTATTGTTATCCATTTTCACCATATATATTTTGGCACACCCGGTGGGACTCTTGTCCCTTTTGCATTTAACATTTTGTTGCAGATTTTGTGTTTGAAGTTGCAAATCCGACGTTTTCGGCAGTATTTTGATATTTCCGCGTCTGCGTTCTTTCGGATCGCGTTTTTGATTTTCTGACACGTCTGCAACATCTAGATCCACGTTTGTGTATTGGCATTTTTTTTTTTTGCAGGTTCAAGAAAACGCGTCTATGTTGTAAAGTCGCGTCTGCGCTGATTTTAGCCGCGTTTGTGACCAGAAGACGTGTCTGTGTTCTATAACTGTGTCTGTGTCTCATAGAACCACATCTATGTTATCCAGTCGCGTCTGTGTTGAGGGTAACCGCATCTGTGTTTATCAATTTCAAAATTTTTGGTTTTTATTGATTTAGTTTTTCGGATTTTGCATTTAGGGTTTCAGATATGGTTTATTTTGAGCTAACATTTTCAGATCTAGCTAACAAAATTGGTGCAGCTTGTCTTGAAAGCAAAATCATTTGGTCGAAGGCCCCTATTTTCACAAAGTCTTTTGGGTTTTAAAATTTACCTAACTTGTGTGCTTGCAGGAAGGGGTAATCATTTGAAACAATCCAAACTACTAACAACTCTTTGTTGCAGGTCCTTGGCAAGGGTTTTTAGGTTTTTATTATGTGCCTTGTTTTCATAGACTAGCAAACACTTCAATTGATGCACTAAAATTGAATCATTGTCTTTTGTGTCTTGAGCAATAGGCTCTTTTTGTTTAATCTTTAGAGGGCCTGTCTTCCCGTGTGGTCATTAGGACTACTAGTGAGAAGAGAATGACCCAAGTGGTAGCAAAAGAAAAGCCATCTTCTTCCAAACCACTATAAATAACTATATTCATGGTGAAAACTATGAATAACGTGTGCTGATTAGTTCATACTGACACTATGTCTCCCCATAAACCCATTTGATCAAATTTATTTGATCAGTTGTAGGGCGTAACCCCTACCGGCTAGGAGCCTTCTATATTTATAGAGCTGAAAATGCCGCATGTATGGCCACATGAGCAAATTCCCTTACTAGCACCTTTTTGTTTTAGAAGCCCAAATCCTTCTAGTTGTTGGGACAGGAGGTCGGACCTCTAGTAGCGGCCCACACACATACGGTTCTTAGTAGAGATACAAAGTTCGCCATGGGGAGTTTTTGTGGGGACTGATGCTTGGCTGACCCAAGAAGTGAGTGCCGAGGGTGGAGCCAGTGAGGTCAAGCATCTAAGTATCCGCTCTAAATAGCATAGCCTCGGGGGTAAAACCCCATGTGGGATCAACAACTATTGTCTTGGCCAGCCATAAGAATTGTGCTTGACTTATGTTAAACATTCAAAACATTCAAGAACAAACAACAAAACATTGTGTCTTTTGTGTCTTCAAGTGTATGCAAAATATTTTTACATCAAACAACACACTTTTCTTGGAGTCATTTTGAGTCTAGACACTTGCAAACATTGGGTCTTCATCAACACTGTGTCCTCTTGTCATGAAAAATAGTCAAACAGTCAGATTTGGTCACAACAAAATGACTTCACAGATTGGAAAAAAATTGCACAAATTTTACAAAAATGCGTCTATGTCGGACATAATCGCATCTGTGTTGTATAACCGCGTCTGTGAAGGGCAGAGTCGCGTTTGTGTTCCAACAGTCAACATTACATTTGGCAAAAAAATCTCAGAAGTGCATCTGTGTTAAACAGAGTTGTGTCTGTGTCGGGAAACCATGTCTGTGAAGTATACAAGCGCGTCTGTGTTCAGAATTGAAAAACTATTAGTCCAGCAAACAAACACAGTCAGTTTCAGAATTCAAAGGATCAAAGGAGGCCTAATAGTGGAGGCAATAGAGGACCACATATGGTACCTGAATCACCATCATCTTTGTTTCAAAAACCAGAAGTCCCATACACACATGGTCAAGCATATGATACTCACCTTCGCAGACCACTATGGAAGTCTTATGCAGACAGATATGCTCAATCACATACCAATGCTAAAGATCAACCACCAAAGCAATTGGATATTCAAAGGCATGCTCAAAATTTGGACACAAGGAAACCCCGTGTCAAATTTGGGGGCAATACAATAGAATATGACATGCCTGTAGAGTATGGTATACATGCACAAAATAGATATGGTGTTCCTCAACAAGAATCTATACCAAGTGGTCCATATGCGCAGCATCACTATAGACCTCCTCCATATGAACATGTGTATGATCAATATCATCCATATATGCAACATGCTCCTCCTCCAATGGGTACCTCAAACATAGGATATGGTCCAAGAAGTCGATCTCCACCTAAGAACAATTTGGAGCAACAAATCAGGGATTTACAAAAGAAAATGGAGGACATAAATACACCGAAGCCAACATACACAATGAGAGACATATGTCCTTATCCATTTGACAAGAGCATTTCAATGCCTCCTTTTCCTACACAGTTTGTGACACCTAAATTTGATAAGTATAGAGGAAAAGGGGATCCTAAGGCACACATAAGACAGTTTTTCACAACTTGCATTGAGGTAGCAGTAGAAGAGACATATTTGATGAGATTATTCCTACGAAGCTTAGGTGATCAAGCTATGGAATGGTTCTCCCAACTTCCACCTGGAATTAAGTCATGGGGTGACTTAGCAGAGGCATTTATTCAACATTTCTCCTACAACATAGAGACAAACATATCAGTCACTACTTTGTGCAACACCAAGCAAAAAGAGGGAGAGTCTTTTGCATCATTCTTACAAAGATGGAGAAATCTAGCCAGCAGATGCTCTTGTGAAATTCCACAAAAACAAATGGTAGAAATGTTCACCCAGAATGTTAACAAAGACATTGGTTATGATCTAAGAAAAGCTTGTTTGTCCACCTTCAAGGACGTTATTGAAAAAGGCTTAGCTACAGAAAAGGTTCTAAATTAACAAGGAGTTATCAAGATATTCAAGGAAAACAAAGATGACTTTAAAGGAAAAGACAAGCCAAGATTTTGGAATAAAAACAAGAACACAGTCAATGATGGTGTTGTTGATGCCAACACAGTGCAACCCAAAGTCATCTTTCCAGGATCAAGTTCTACAAACAATCAAGTGAATACTCAAACAACTTCTAGATCACGAAGGAAGTACACTCCATTGGGAGAACCACTTGAGTCAGTTTTCAAGAAGCTTGTGGCAAACAAGGTAATCACAGTTCCAGATTTTCCTCCATATGAACCGAAGGTTAAACCAAATTGGTGGAATGATGATGAATATTGTGAATTTCATAAGAGCAAAGGTCATAAGACAAGAAATTGTCATCGACTGAAGAACATCATACAAGATCTCATTGATAGAGGTGACATTGAGATTGAGGGACATTCGTCTAATCAAGAACATGAGATGTTTAAGGAACCATTCCCAAAACATGACAAGGGAAAAGCTAAAGCCACAGAGGATCAAACCAACTATACCAGAGCATCTTACAACTGTGATTCAACTATCAATCACATTTCAATGGACAATTACATCTCTACCATTATCATCAAGGACAAAACGTCTGAGAATTCTACCCAGAGACCCAGAATTGTCCTAAAAGGTGTTGGATCTTCTTCTGAACCTACCCTTGAATGTAATGTTGCAACTCGTCGAGGTAAAATCACTTTGCAAGGTGCTCCAACTAAAAACACCGCTTCTTCATCAACCAAACCTGAGTATGACCTTGTAGAACAACTAGGGAAGACACCCGCGCTCATCTCAATCCTTGAGCTATTACGCATATCTCCCGCACATAAAGCCATTCTAGACAAAATCTTGAGAGATATTGTCATTCCTACTGATCTGAACGTGGACCAGTTTCAAGCCATGGTGAGATACCTTTCCATTCCACACTCCCTTACTTTCACAGAAGCCAATGATGCCTCTGTAAGTCAGCCACATAATGCACCGCTAAACATTGAAGCCTTCATACACAAACATCAAATAAAAAGAGTCCTGATAGATGGAGGAGCAGGTCTAAACATTTGTACATTGAGCACTATTAGACAATTGGGATATTCTGATAAAGCTGTGAATTCTACAAACAAGATCACCATTAAGGCATATGATGATGAAGAGCGTTCATCCAAGGGCACAGTTACATTACCTCTCAGAATTGGGCTGGTTACAAAAGAAGTGGTTTGTCAAGTCCTGGATCTGAATCTCACTTACAACATATTGCTAGGACGTCCTTGGATTCATGAAATGAGGGCAGTCCCATCCACATATCACCAATGCATTAAGTTTCCTCATAATGGAGTGGAAGTAATAGTTAACGGTGATCCTAATCCATTCATATACTGCAATAACTTGAAATCAAAGACTGAGACCATCATTCCCAGTAATCGTGAGGTTGTTCCTTCATCGGCATACATTGATCCTGAGTCATTAAAACCTTCGACATCAAAACAAGGTGAGCTTAAAGGCAAGTTTCAAGATAAAGGCATGGGGGAATATACTTTAAATCAAACCATGTACTTACGACAAGTCATGAGTTCCCCAAAAGAATATGGAAGACCACATCCTAACAAGCAAGTGTCCATCATGATGCTCAAATGGGACCCTACTACCTTTCAAAGATTGGGTGAACTAGAAAAGGAAGATTTATACCAAATGCTTTTCAAAGACAACGAAGAGGAAACGCAAGAGCACATTAGTCTACCATGTGAGAAATATGGCAAAGGTTTCAAAATTCTACAAAAATTCAGGTATGATGGAAAAAACCCTTTGGGATTACGAAAGGAAGGCATCATTGAACCTTTACAACCTAAATTGACTCTCAAGAAGGAATGCTCGAAAGGACTTGGTTTCTCAACTTCCAAGGTCCACACCCAAAGGATAGAAGAAGCCTTACAAATCAAAGCTGCCAAAATCCAACAAGAGGATCGCTATTCCACAGATTCCAACGAATGGGAATGGGGTTCCGACAAGTCTTCCAGTGACTACGAGCTCACCGAGATATTCAGAGAGCCAGATGAATCAACAGAAGAAGAGGAATTTTATAACAAATTCAGAGTTGGTCAAGAAATGACCCATGAGGAGTCTACACAGTCCTTGTCTCAAGGTTCTAGGTTGAAATCACATAGGATGAGAACACCTGTCCCAGAATGCACTACTAGTGATGATAATTTGGATTCGCTCGCGATCGAGACTAATGAGAAAAGTGCCATCGATGACCTCGATAATTACCTTGACATACCTAAATATAACTGCATCTTCACTCTTAGCCCTGCTAACTTCGAAGACATTAACGGCCTTCCCCTTGTTCACCACCAACTCATTGACTGGGATCATGAAGGACCTGCACAGTTTGACACATTCCAAAATGATGAAGCTTTTATTGGCTATCTGGGCGTGTGAGATGATCTTCCCCTTGGAGACCATAAAGCGGGATACACTATAGAACTCAATAGCATGGCATATTTTGGTGAGGATGTCAGACCTTCCAGTCGCAAAAATGTGAAAATAAGAACAAATCAAGGGTCTTATGGTGAAAACCACACTGTGGCGATGTCTGACCCCAAAAAAGTAAAAAGAAAGGACGTATCTGAGGACGAAAACCTCTCTGAGGCACCGAAAGATGGAAGGTAGAGGAGACTATCAAAACAAACATTGCTACAGAAGAGGTTCCACACAACATATTCCTAGCTCAATCACTAACAAAGTCCGAAAGGTCAAAATTCATAAGTTTTTTCAAAGAACAACAAATCAACTTCGCCTGGTCATACGCTGATATGCCTGGATTAGATCCGGATTTGGTAATGCATCATTTGACAGTCAAACCGGGGGCAAAACTAGTAAAACAGAAACTAAGAAAAATGCATCCACAAGTGGCATTACTAGTCAAAGCAGAACTTGAGAAATTACTCGATGTTGGATTCACACACCCAATTGATCATCCTGAATGGATCTCCAGCTTGGTACCTATTAGTAAACCAGATCACAGCATCAGAATTTGCACAGATTTCAGAGACATCAACAAAGCTTGTCCAAAGGATGACTTCCCATTGCCAAATATTGACTTGATTGTTGATCTCACAGCAGGTCATGAAATGTTATCACTAATGGATGGATTCTCTGGTTATAATCAAATAAGGATCGCACCCGAGGATCAACACAAAACATCATTTACTTATCCGTGGGGGACTTTCTGCTAGAATGTCATGCCTTTCAGGCTAGAGAATGTAGGTGCTACATATCAACGAGCCATGACTACTATCTTTCATGATCTCATGCACATAACTATGGAAGATTATGTCGATGACCTCTTGGACAAATCCATAGATAGAAATACACATTTGGACATACTTTCAGTCATCTTTGATCGGTTGGAAAAATACAAAGTAAGATTAAACCCCAAGAAATGTGTCTTTGGAGTAACCTCCGGGAAACTCTTAGGATTCATTGTATCCAAAAGGGGAATTGAAGGTGATCCAGCAAAAGTTAAGGCCATCTTGGAAATGCAACCATCAAGAAATATCAGTCAACTTTGATCCTTACAAGGCAGACTCCAGTCCATCCGAAGATTCATAGCACAACTGGCAGATAAGTATAATCCTTTTCAGCACCTGCTACATAAAAACATAAAATTCAAATGGGATGATAACTGTCAACAGGCTTTCCAGACACTCAAATATTATCTTCTAAATCCGCCAGTTCTGATGCCACCAGTTCCAGATCAACTACTATTATTATACTTTTTAGCTACTCCAACAGCACTAGGGGCACTCTTAGCACAACAAAGTGCTGAAGGCAAAGAAAAAGCAGTATACTATATCAGTCGCACATTAGTAGGGTATGAGATAAACTACACACCAATTGAGCGTGCATGTCTCGCCGTGGTCTTTGCTTCGCAGAAATTACGACATTACATGCTTACTCATAAGACTAAGTTAGTTGCATGGATAGACCCATTGAAATATCTTCTCAATAAGGCAACACTTACTGGGCGACTGGCCAAATGGGTAATGATCCTGAGTGAATTCGACATCGAGTATGTGGATAGAAAAGCAATAAAAGGACAAGCCATTGCAGATCAATTAGCAGATGCTCCCATGATAGATGATGTTCCTCTAAGTTCAGAATTTCCAGACGAATCCATTTTGACAATGTCACATGCAAAGACATGGCAACTATACTTCAACGGCTCATACACACAACATGGGGCAGGAGTTGGCATCCTCTTTATAACTCCTCAAGGAGATTCTATACCAAAATCATACTGCTTATCATTTCCTTGCACTAACAATATAGCGGAATACAAGGCATTAACAACAGGATTACGAATTGCAGTTCAATGGAAGATCCAGGAACTCAGTGTTTTTGGGGACTCCCAACTGGTCATCCATCAAGCAACTAATGATTACCAAACAAAAGATGAGAAATTAATGCCTTATAAACAAATGGTAGACGACCTGAAACAACACTTCACAAAGATAGACTTTGAACAGATACCAAGAGAGCAGAATCGCGCCGCAGATGCCATGGCTACAATTGCTTCCCTGATTGATTTACCTCCAAACGAGACCCACTATGAGTTCTTGGTGGATAACCTTTTGGTTCCTTCATATGAGATCATGCCTACTGAGACTATATGCGTTGTGGGTCCCGAATCCCAGTTATATGGTTCCATTTTCACATACCTACATGACAATACTTTACCTCCTGATCTATCAAATAACCAACGTCGCACTTTCATTTGCCAATCCTCTCGATATGTCATTTTAGCTGATATCCTATACCGATGAGGTCTAGATGGCACTCTTCTTAGATGTTTAGAAAGCGACGAAGCTCAAATTGCGTTACGAGAAGTGCATGAAGGGATATGTGGTCCACATGCTAGTGGTCCTACCTTGGCCAAGAAACTCATCCGGACTGGATATTACTGGCCCAATATGGAGAAAGACTCATATCAGTTTGTCAAGAAATGTAAGCAATGTCAAATTCATGGAGACTTCATACATGCGCCAGCATAAGAACTTCAACCACTTGCGTCTCCTTGGCCCTTTTGTCAGTGGGGACTCGATCTCATAGGCAAGATTCACCCTCCTTCTTCCAATGGTCATAAATTCATTATCATTGCCACAGAGCATTTT
Organism: Cryptomeria japonica; assembly: GCF_030272615.1. Taxonomy (NCBI): domain Eukaryota; kingdom Viridiplantae; phylum Streptophyta; class Pinopsida; order Cupressales; family Cupressaceae; genus Cryptomeria; species Cryptomeria japonica. Next base: position 804,828,568 of record NC_081411.1, read on the forward strand.
ACAAAATGGATTGAAGTCGTGCCTCTCACACAAGTTACTAGAAAACAAATTGCTACATTCATCCTTAACTATATCATTTGCCGATACGACATTCCTATTTCCATTATCACTGATAATGGGCGTCCTTTCAAAAATCAGGATGTTCGTGAACTTTGTGACCGCTTCCATATTTCTCATTGTTTCTCCACACCATATTACCCCCAAGGTAATGGCCAAGCTGAGGCATCTAACAAAACAATCCTGAAAATCCTAAAGAAGACAGTCGATGATGTTGGTCGTAATTGGCATATCCAACTTAATCCTACACTTTGGGCCTACCGCACAAGTGTCTGCACACCTACAGGAGCTACACCCTATTCACTTGTCTATGGCACTAAAGCTATCTTGCCTATTGAGGTCGAGCTACCCTCTTTACGGGTCTCTTTGCAAAACATCATCAGTGAGGAAGACTATAGGGTCTCTCGCTTACAAGAGCTGGAACTACTGGATGAATGAAGACAAACTGCTTTTAATCATCTCAAGGCTTATCAACAACGAATGAGTCGCAGCTACAATCACAAGGTCAAGCCTCGCACATTTGAGGTAGGTGATTTGGTTCTTAGAGAAAATCCCAAAAATTAGCAAGACAGAGAGAAGAAGGGCAAGTTCGAACCAAATTGGCTTGGTCCTTACATCATTACAGCAACATATGGATCTGGAGCATATCAGCTCTCAACTACAGAAGGTGAACCTTTGGAGGATCCTATCAACAGCATGCACCTTCGCAGGTTTTACACATAGCTCTTCAGAATATCCTAATTCAAAAATACAAAAAAAATCATTACTTGGTGAAAACCTGGCAAACAAGCGCCTTGTGACACAAAAAACATTGAAAATTTGAAAAAAGTAAAGAGAAATAATTTCGTCCAACGGTGAAAACCACTTCGGTGGCACCCAAGCAAGTACCATGGTGAAAACTGGGTCACCAGCGCCATGTGTAGAGACGTTGCTCCTCCCTCCTTCAGGATTCACTTTCATCCTTTCACTTTGCACACACTCACAACCTATTCGTTCATAATAAACTTACCCATTCCCATCATGGCTTGTTATTGATCTACCCAAGATTGGTTCACCATTCATAATAAACATTCCTTTTCATCCCTTTCCATCCATAATAAATCAGATCCTATCTGTGGCTAAGGCAAATCCTACGTCTAGTGATGGGTGTGGAACTGAGAACATCACATGTTTCAAAGAGAACAGTCTCTTCCAGCTTCCTTCCATCTATCCGCACACAATCTGCAATAAAGCAACATTTTCATCACAAATCCACAATAAAGTTTTGTCTTCTTCGCAATAAAGTATCAGTTTCATGGATTCAGTCAGTTTCAGATGAGACACAGCAGCAACAATGGGCTTTAACAAATCAAATCTTTCAACAGACTCAAACAACATATGGTTCAGTGCTATCTATCCTTTCTGTGAAAGTAAACATTGTGATCACAATCAAATAAGACTTATACAAGTGACAAGAGACACTAAACTTGAGGACTACAGTGGATGTTGGTGTCGAGTCTTGGTTTTCTTTTGATTTCATCTTTGTTTTGGTGACATGTCTTTTAGTTTTTCCAGGATGTCTCTAACTAGAGATTCTATCTCCAGGATGTCTTTGACTAGAAAGGTGAGGATGGGGTATCGTCACCTATTTTTGTTTGTTGTCTGTGGATTGTCTCTTAGTAATGCTATGACTTGTCCAAGGATATGAGGACACTGTGAGTCTAGTGTGAACTAGGGCATTCTTTGTTTGTGACTATCTTATCTCCATGCAAATAGGTACAATGACTTTCTGGGTCGAACATATGCCTCGATTGTCATAACCTACTTGCCATAATAAAGCTCAATGATGATAATGCACAAGAAGCTCTTTCACTTTCATATCTTCTATCTTTCATCCCCCTTTCTTGATTGAATTCCATCGTCCTTCTCGAGTCCGCGTAGCCTGCTATCACATGACTGAGTATAATGACACACCAAAAACACTTGCATTTCATGTAGTTTCACCTACATTACCACATATAAGCATTTCATACATACATATACATATCACAACTGCATCACATCCTGCACACAACACCTGTTAGCACAATTTACATTTGCATTATCATATTCATTTGCATTACATACATTTACATTTGCATCATGCATAACATGTTAAAACATAAAAGAACAAAAATATTGCATTGCATCATATACATATTTGCATCCATAGCATAAAACAAACATCACATAAGAACATCTCATCACATAGGTACACATGCATATAGCTGCCGCAAAAATGAATCATCTCATACATATATATATAGATAAAGTGTCATGATACAATGATGTCAAAATCATATGGCTACAAAAGCACCCGCAGGTGTCTACAATACAAAAATGGTACAAAATTGATACAAAGGGAGCCCTCTATGGCTATGATGAACTCCCTCCCTCAAAGCCACTGGCCTCGATGGAATCTAAGCCCCTGAAGGACCAGCCCTAGGATCATCCCTCCTATCTCCTCTATCCGGTGGTGGTGGAGGACCCATAACCCCACCACTCGATGCCTGTCTCCTCTAGCTCCCTCCCGTAGTTGTCGCTGTACGCGATGGTCTATGGAAGCTCCTCACCTGGTGATCTGCTGGCACTGCACCATAGTAGAGGTCTCTCCAATAGGAAATCTCCTCCCCTGCCCGTAGGACATAAGCATATCCTACCCCTGTATCCTCCGTTGCTTGTCTCCTGGCCCTTAGTGTTGTCTCAGCCTCTGTGTAGCGCTGGATAGCCTGATCCCGCTCCCGCTCAATATTTCAGAGCCTCGTCCTGAGCCAATCCCTCTCCCTCTCTAGCTCCTGGATCTCATCTGCCTAGCCCTGGCAGATCTCCCTCAACTCTAGCAGCTCATCCTCCACCGGGTCAACCCCCTCTGCCTCTGCCTATGGCTCCCCCTATACGGGTGCCTGCCCCAGTGCCTGCCCCTGTACCTGTACTGGTGCCTGTACTAGTACCTGTCTCTGTCCCTATCCCTGTATCTATACCTGCCTGGGACCCTATGTTGCTGGCACCTATAGCGGCAACCCACCGTGACCCCTCACCACCTGAGCCTGCCTCTCCTCGCCACCCTCCCTCCGAGGTGCAACCTGCCTCTCCCCAACTGCTCCCCTCCTCCTCCGTCAGCCTCTAGCCCCCATCACCTCCACCATCATCATCATCACCACCCCCATCTCCATCCAATGCCTCTCCCGGATCTGTCAAGCATGGGAAGGGATGCTCGGCCCAATAAGTTGTGTACTCAGCATCCATGTCGGCGTCCTCGATCTCTGGCCACATGTCCCAGGGTAGGGGCATCATCTCTACCAGCTGTGTCACTGCCTGATCATACAACAGCAACGGCCCAAACTATGCCTGATCTCTAACTATACAGGCATACATGCCTGAGCCCCGGGGCATCCTCTGAATCCGACCAAACTGTCGGCCAACCCTGTCCACAAGCTGTCTCTTTAGCACATAGGGCGTCCGCCCAATCAGGTACCTACTCCGGAAGGTGTAAGGCAGCTCAACTGCGTCATCCTCCCACTGCTCGCAACCCACGTATGGTCTCCATATGACCACATCAATATCGTCTATCACTCACCGCCAATGCTCTAGCCTGCCAATCTGTGGCTACGATGTGATCATATCATACAGATGAACAAAACAGCATCCATGACCCATGCCCCTGAAGTGTATCAGTCGGGTAACCGGCAGATGCTCATAGGCCCATACCTGCAGCAGTGTCACTCCGCAACCCAATCCCACTGATCCATGGTAAACAAACTGATGAAGCTCATAATATAAATGGGCCAGCACACATGGTCCCCAGGCATATCTGGTGTGTTGCATCACCAGTGTCTCCAGTGCTCCTCCCCAGCCCACAGCCAACCCCCGTGTCACCCTATCTGGACACAGGAACCCACTGATAGCTCCTCCTACCACTGTCGACAATGCTAACGCTGTGGCTATCATGGTGTCCCATGCCACATGTCCTGCTCTCATCTCCAGTCCAGGCTAATATAGTAAAAGTTCTATATAAATTATTGGCTTGTTTAAGCAAAGACTATTACAAAAGGGGTCAAACTAGTGTGTGACAATAATATTATTTTCTTTGATGTTATTGCCATAATAGAATATACAAGTGAAAAGTCTAAAATAACTATTCACATCCTTTTGTAATTTGCATCATCTGTCTTTTGGATGGATTGAGTCTTGGTCCTCCTATCCAAAAGTGCCTATTCATACTTAGATGGAACTCATTATAAAAGGGTTCCATATGTTGGAAATTGGGAAACTCATTGAAATTATAATATACCAATTTTTTTTCAATTACTTTATGATTTTTATGTTTAAAAACTTTGAATTGTTTTTCTTTCAATTGATATAGTTTTATGCATTTAATTCAATGAATGTTAATTGTTGGATACATGAAATTCAAACCACTCACCTTTAAATTTGTAAGGTGTCTTGTGTGGTGTCTAGATAATGATGATTAAATGGAAGTTTATCTTTCACTTGTTCTTGATTCCTTTGAATATTGCACTATCATATGTTTCAATTGTGGGTAATAATGCACTATCTAGAAATCATTGTTTGTAATATGTTACTAGCTTGTTCATAGGGGTCACAAAAAATACAAAATTTCATGTTTATCTATAGTTAAACTATTAAGCCATGATCATATTCAATAATTGAAACTGTTATTTTTTTGGAGTTTGTAGTGCTATATACAATACTTGAACATTTTAATTTATGAAATCTTGTCTTGTGGTTGCAACAATGATTTTCAATTCAATTCTTATGTCGACATACTTTTTGATGACTACTTAACTAGAAGTGTGTTAATTTACTTATTGATAAATTCATAAAAGACACATATTCTCTCATTTATATATAAAATAATTGTTAAGTCTTACTCTCATACTTGAAAAATAAAGAATAAAAAATAAAAATAAATCTGACAAATTTTAATCATAAGGATGGAATTAGGATTTTGTAAAGACCACCCCTATTTTCATTTTGAAAGAGACTTGCAAACTACTATGTGATATCAATTAAATTGCTTAATAATCAACATGGCATTTTATCAAACACTTGACAAACATACAACAATATATGCAAACCTGAAACTTCTTATTTGTTGTTAAATACTGATTTGCAATATCAATGTGCACATTCAACTGCCTTATGGGCTGCGATAATGATTCTAGTTTGTATTCAACAATTACAATGCTTAGTTATGAAAATATGATAGAAAAAAGTTGGTATTGAATGTTGTAGTGGTCTGTAGATGTAATGGTAGCCTTCCAAACTTCTAATCAGCAGGGAAAAACAAGTAAACTTCATACCAACATTGTTCATGCACTATAGCAGCACTATTCATGGTACTGTAGCATTTTTACTATTCACGCAGCACTGTAGCAAAACACTATTCACGTGGCACTATAGCAAAACACTATTCACGTGGCACTATAGCAAAACACTATTCACATGGTACTATAGCAAAAACACTATTCACGTAGTACTGTAGCAAAAACACTATTCACGCGGTACTGTAGCAAAATCACTATCTTCAAATTTGCACTTTCAAACCCCTGTAAAAACTTCATGCGAGAGTACCAGATGAAGCCCAATGTGTTTCCTGAATGAAAACACCATTAATCTTCCTGACTGTGTCTTTCAACAGCGAAGAGAATGCTAGCAAAGAGGGATTCCGTCCTCCAAGCCCAATAATCAGATCTCTACAAAATCCAACAGCATAACATTAATCTCATCCCAGCATACCCAAAAGAGAGCTCGCAACCTCAATTTATATCTTCTTCCTAGATGCAAACACTTCATTTCCTCAATGTGGGATAATAAATTTTAGAATAAAATATTATATCCCACAATGTACACATTAAAGGGAACTTTTAATATTTTAAACATTACTTTATATTCCCAACCTTATAATATAACGATAAAGTTAAATATTTAATTTAACTTTACACTTTATCGTTAAATATTAAAATATTGTTGATAATCCCTTTAAATCATTGTCGCCTTCAAATATTTTTTACTGATAATTATGCCAACCAGGGAAACACTAAAAATTTCAAGTCACTGCTTGGAGACTAACTTACTATAAATAGTAAGTGTCTAGAAACCCTGTCAGAGCAGCACCGATTGGCCTAAAACTGAAAACACCTAGGCCAAAACACCTCAGGATCCCACCAATGTCCTTGTTAGCCTTTGGGACCATGTCAGAATAGGCTAACGACACCCCATATCATGTTGCACTAAAAAGGGGACATTACAGTCTGCCCCCCTTGAAATTGCTTGTCCTCAAGCAAATTCGGTCCTGAATGTTGTAATACCTGCTCATTCTCCCATGTAGCATCCTCATCTGCCAGGTCTCTCCATTTCACCAAGTATTCCTTAACGATTTTTTTCCTGAGTGTCCTTTCCCTGACATCCAGAATAGCCGCAGGGATCAACACTAGTCTCCCTTCCTCGTCTAACAGAGGTAAATCTGTTGAAGGCACCACACCCTGACCAATGGCTTTCTTAAGCCTCGACACATGGAACACATTGTGCACACGGCTACCCTCTAGAAGCTCTATCTCATAGGCAACCTCACCTACCCTGCGAATGACTCTATAGGGGCCATAAAACTGGGGTCTCAACTTCTCTGCTCCGCTCTTCTTGAGTGATGACTATCTATATGGCTATAACCTCAAATACACCATGTCACCAACCTCAAAACTGCGCTCCACCCTATGTTGATCAGCATACAACTTTTGCTGATTCTGTGCCTGCTGTATATTCTCCTTGAGCGCCCTTAGGATGTCCTGACTATCCTGCAATGAATCTCGGGCTTTGGGTACTCTGCTATCCCCCAAGACTATGTCAATAAAGCTCAACGCCTCGTAGCCATAAAGTGCCATGAAGGGTGTCATCTTGATAGACATATGATATGTTGTGTTGTAACAATATTCCCCCATGTGTAACCATCTCACCCAGGCCCTCTGTTGTGCAGTCACATAGTTTCGCAGATAACCCTCAACCCACTTATTCACAATCTCTGTCTGACCATCCGTCTGTGGATGATAGCTAGTGCTGGGTGTGAGCTCCGTACCACACAACCGAAAGAGCTCCTACCAAAAAATACTCAAAAATCTACTATACCGATCACTCACTATAAACCTGGGCAACCCATGCAATCTGAATATCTCCTTGTAAAAGAGGTCTGCCACCTGCGCTACTGTGTAAGTAGATGGTATAGCGAAGAAATGGGCAAACTTTGTCAAGTGGTCTACCACAACATATATACAATCTCGCCCTTGCACTCTAGGTGGTCCGGTGATGAAGTCCATGGATATGCTTTCCCACTTCCTATCCGGAATGGGCAAAGGCTGAAGCAACCCTGCAGGGAAAGTGTGCTCTCCCTTATTTTGCTGACATACTACACACTCCTTCACATATCTTTGCACATCATCCTTAAGTCCCCTCCAAGTAAACCTTTCACAGATCTGCCTATAAGTTTTGAAGATCCCAGGATGTCCAGCTATAGGCACATCATGGAATGCCCTTAAAATTTCCCCCTTGAACAGTGATGTAGGAATCAAATAAATCCTATCCTGAAATCTGATCAACCCATCCAACACCATATACCTATCATCCTGTATGGTACCTACAACTATCCCAGAAGCCCAAGTATCCCCTGCATACTCTGCTATAATCCAATCTCTCCAATCCCCTGAAATCTCAACTAGAGCGCAAACATGCGGTCTCCTGGATAAAGCATCGGCCACCACATTCTTCTTCCCTTAGACAAACTCTATGTCAAAATCATAAGCCTACAATTTAGTGATCCATTTTTGCTACCTGTCATTAAGATCACGCTGGCTCATGAAATATTTTATGCTATTGTGATCAGTTTTGATCACAAACCGTCCACCTACTAAGTATGATCAGAATTTGGCCAATGCATGCATTATGGCCAACATCTCCCGGTCATAGACAGAATAACTCCTCTCAACTCCCTGGAGCTTCCTACTCTCGAATGCAATGGGATGCTTCTCCTACATTAATACTACTCCAATCCCATCACCCGATGCATCACAATGAAGCTCAAAAGGCTTCATGAAATCTGGTAGAGCTAGAACTGGACATGAAGACATTACTTGCTTGAAATGCTCAAAACACCTCTGTGCTACCCCTGTCCACATGAAGGCCCCCTTCTTGGTGAGATCTGTCAAAGGTGCTGCCGTCTGTGAAAAACCCTTAACAAACCTTCTGTAAAATCTGCAAAGACCAAAGAATCCCTTAAGTTGTGTGAGGTTTGTAGGAGTAGGCCAATCAACTATAGCTCTAATCTTTTCAGAGTCTACTCGAACTCCATCTGCACTAATAATATGCCCAAGGTATAGTAATTCTATCATACCAAACTCACACTTAGACTCCTTGGCATACAAAGACTCTCTCTCTAGGATAGATAATACCTCCTCCAAATGCTGTGAATGTTCCTCCCAGGTCTTACTGAAGACCAAGATGTCATCAAAGAAGATCAAGACAAATCTCCTCAACTGCTCCCTGAATACCTGGTTCATACAACTCTGAAATGTAGCGGGTGCATTGGTTAGTCCAAATGGCATAACCATAAACTCAAAGTGGCCATAGTGACATCAGAAGGCTATTTTCTCAATGTCCTCTGCTCTCATCCTGATCTGATGGTATCCGGATCGCAAATCAATTTTGGTGAAGAAGCATGCCCCATGCAACTCATCAATCAGCTCATCAATCCTAGGAATGGGATACCTGTTTTTAATTGTTTTCTTATTCAGTGCCCTGTAATCTATGCACATGCACATCGTCCCATCCTTCTTCTTCACCAATACTACTGCTGAAGCAAATGGGCTTTTGCTAGGCCTAATGTGTCCCATCTCCAACAACTCCTTAATTGCCTTCTCTATCTCATCCTTGTGTTTCTTAGGATGACGATAAGGAGTGATCATCACTGGTTTGGCTCCCTCCTCGAGCTCAATAACATGCTCTACACCCCTGTCAGGAGGAACCCCATGAGGAATATCACTGAATAATTTGGCATGTCTGTCAAGAATCTCCTATATATCTGGTGGATGACTCTTCACCCGAGGCTCCGGTGAAGTTGGCATAACTAAGCACTCTGTTGCCCACTCTATGTCATTATGTCAAAAAAGTCTCTCCATTCTCCTCAAAGAGACTACCCTGCAACTCCCATCTGAAAGTCCCCTGAGAACAACAGTCCTACCCTCATGCTGAAACCTCATTTCCAACTTCACTAGGTTGAAAGTGAACTCAACCAGCAATGCCATCCATGTCATACCGAGGATGACGTCGTAATCTCCCATGTCCACAACATAGAAATCATCCTCCAACTCATAGCCATCTCCAAATCTAATGTGAAGATTTGAAACCTTCTGAGTACATAATAGCTTTTGGCCATTAGCCACCATGACCCTGAAACCATCATGCTCCTCTATCTGTAAACCTCTCCTGGCTACCAACTGTGTATCTATAAAGTTATGTGTAGCCCCAGTGTCAATGAGAGATATCACTTTTTGCCCCTGAATAGTACCCCTGACCTTAAATGTGATTGCCTTTTGGGCCCCTATCAAGCGTGCCAACGATCTGTCATCCTTAGGAATGCTCCTCTCCTCTATCGTGTTACCCTCATCTGAATCGGAGTGCTGATCCTCCCCCTCTGACTCAGACTCCTCTACTGAAAAATACTCCATTTGATTTGCCTTAGCCTTGAGAGGGCATTTATGAGATAAGTCCCAAGGCTCTCTACACTGGAAGCACAGTTTCTTCTTTCGAAGTTCATTCAAGGTTTCACTGTCTAGTCCTTTTGATCCTTCTTTGGGTTTGTTATACTCTTTCTGAAATGGTTTTTTGTCTTTGTCCTTGCGGTAGGAAGAATCTATTGAATGGTATTTTCCTTTGTATACCAAAGGGGCTAAATCTCTTGCCTTTTTAGTTGCTTCTGCTAAGGTGAGTGGATCATGTCCCTTCACCCAACCACGTAATGGATCAGCAAGCCCATCACAAAATAACACCACCAATCTCCTAGGAGAGATATCAATAACAAGTACAGACAAACGCTGAAACTCGGCAATGTAAGCATCCACAGAACCTAACTGTTTTAACTGTGCTAGCTCCTTGAAATGTAACTCGGGATCCCTAGTGTCAAATCTCTCAATCAATCTTTCTGTGAATTCCTCATAGGATGTAATCTGATTATGCCCCAGAGTCACCATGCCATGATGCCACCATTCATGCGCAACATCATCCAAATGCATAGCCCCATACTTGATAGCCTCCTCCTCAGGCATAGGATTTAGCTGCAAGTATGTATCTACCTTCTGCACCCAAGCTCGTGCGGTCATCTTCCCTTAAGCATCATAATAAGGCAAGGAAAGTTTTCCAACTTTCTTCCTCAGCTCAAAATTCTGATTCCTCCCTCCTACTCTAGGCATATGTCTCATCCTCAAGTCCATATAATCTCTGAGGGAAATATCTGCCTGAAACTTGGGTCCACTGGCCTCCCAGTCCCTCCTGAACTGACCCTGTAACTCAGTAATCTGCGGTTCATTCATTGGTTGAACCGGATCCCTAGGTGGGAAGGTAGGTAGAAGAGGTCTCGAGCTCGCTGTTCGAGCTAGGCATGCAACATGTCTAAAGTTATCCGCCTCATTCCCATTGTTGCCATGTCCATTATTACCATTAATGTTATTCTCAGGGCCATTGTTGTTGCCTCGGCCTCCATTATTATCATCGCCCCTATTGTTATCGTTTCCCCCATTGTTATTGTTTCCATTGTTGGCATCACTTGGATTAATATTGACACCCATCTGTCTAGCCATAAGCTGCAACATCATGTCCATTTGCCTATTCTGCTCCTGCTGCATACGCTGCCCTTGCTCTAATGTACCCAGTAACTATCTAAACATTAGCTCTCCTTGATCTAGACTAGTATTCCTATCATCTCGGTCACCCATACTGCTGTCCTGATCAAAGAATATCTCCTCTATGTCTGTATGACTGGATTCTATGTCCACCTGCACAGATGAACTAGACTGCTCGCTTTGTGAGTTCAAATTTCTGTTTTGTCTTGCTTTGGTATGGCGGAAGTTATAAGGCCCCTGTTGCATGCTTAAACATACATGCTTAGCATGTTTCTTAATTCATTAATTTCTGATTTTAGTGTTTTGATATTTTGTCAAACACTTTTCCCTCTATCCAGTTGTTCCAAAGTCTCTGTAAGACTTCCACAGGATGGCAGGACTTATAGCTCTGATACCATTGTAAAGACCACCCCTATTTTTATTTTGAAAGAGACTTGCAAACTACTATGTGATATCAATTAAATTGCTTAATAATCAACATGGCATTTTATCAAACACTTGACAAACATACAACAATATATGCAAACCTGAAACTTCTTATTTGTTGTTAAATACCGATTTGCAATATCAATGTGCACATTCAACTGCCTTATGGGTTGTGACAATGATTCTGGTTTGTATTCAACAATTACAATGCTTAGTTATGAAAATATGATAGAAAAAACCTAGTATTGAATGTTGTAGTGGTCTGCAGATGTAATGGTAGCCTTCCAAACTTCTAATCAGCAGGGAAAAACAAGTAAACTTCATACCAACATTGTTCATGCACTATAGCAACACTATTCATGGTACTGTAGCATTTTTACTATTCACGCGGCACTGTAGCAAAACACTATTCACGCGGCACTGTAGCAAAACACTATTCATGCGGTACTATAGCAAAAACACTATTCACGTGATACTGTAGCAAAAACACTATTCACGCGGTACTGTAGCAAAATCACTATCTTCAAATCTGCAATTTCAAACCCCTGTAAAAACTTCATGCGAGAGTACCAGATGAAGCCCAATGTGTTTCCTGAATGAAAACACCATTAATCCTCCTGACTGTGTCTTTCAACAATGAAGAGAATGCTAGCAAAGAGGGATTCCATCCTCCAAGCCCAATAATCAAATCTCTACGAAATCCAACAGCATAACATTAATCTCATCCTAGCTTACCCAAAAGAGAGCTCGCAACCTCAATTTATATCTTCTTCCTGGATGCAAACACTTCATTTCCTCAATGTGGGATAATACATTTTAGAATAAAATATTATTTCCCACAATGTACACATTAAAGGGAACTTTTAATATTTTAAACATTACTTTATATTCCCAACCTTATAATATAACAATAAAGTTAAATATTTAATTTAACTTTACACTTTATCGTTAAATATTAAAATATTGTTGACAATCCCTTTAAATCATTGTCGCCTTCAAATATTTTTTACTGATAATTATGCCAACCAGGGAAACACTAAAAATTTCAAGTCACTGCTTGGAGACTAACTTACTATAAATAGTAAGTGTCTAGAAACCCTGTCAGAGCAGCACCGATTGGCCTGAAACTGAAAACACCTAGGCCAAAACACCTCAGGATCCCACCAATGTCCTTGTTAGCCTTCGGGACCATGTCAAAATAGGCTAACGACACCCCATATCATGTTGTGCTAAAAAGGGGACATTACAGATTTATTTGTTACATATAGATAAAACTAGAAAACACCACAGTTGAAATGAAAAAAAATTATGAGTTGCATTCTACAAAGTAAAGAAATAGAATAGATTATTTAATACATTAGACTAAGGAGTTATTTCATAAGCCAAAAATATTACAAGCTATGAGGATTGAAAATAATATGTAATTACTACCTAATTACTACAACCCTCTCCTCTAGGATCATCACTCAAGATGAGAGAAAGGCAAGCAGTGAATCTTAGTTGGAGAGAACAACTTTCAGCCAATGTGTAAGATTAATGAATTTTTTTACTTTTCTTCAATCTCTATGGACCTAGGGTTATATTCCCTTGAAATCTTAACACAATATGGGCAAAGAGAAATATAGAGATAGGGATGAAACTTTGAATATCATGCCTCGGTGGCAATCAAGACCAAGCCTATTAACCCTTGACAATAAATACGCACAAAGATGTATATGAAAAAAATGATATGAACTTATATTCCTTAAGCGATAAATATACTCATCTTATGCATTTACATCATTGCAACTAACCAAAAACACTGGTAATCTAATAAGGAATCGAGACTGTTATAATTAAATCAACAGACACATTCAACTTGATCAACTATCCCTTCGCTACATACTCCTTGCCTGTAATAAAGCCAAAACAACAGTGAAAAGAGCAGGAGCATGAAACACATGCACGAGTTGGCTGCAGTGAATACCTTTGTCACTATAGACAATATAGTCAACAACCAAATGCATTGGCTCTTATTGTGCAGGTCACTTTGGTTGCATACAAAACTCGTTTAAAAAACAAGGCAGGTTTTTGAGGCAGGAAACGAAGCACTTAAACCCTATGATGGAAAAGACAAATGCTAATGTCTATGAAAATGGGAACGGAAACAGTTAATACAAAAAAAGAAGTCTGAAATGCTAGGTAACAAGAAAGGTCTGGCTTGATGAAGTTGTGGGCCTGACCACCTAAGTCAAAGCTTAGAATGTGTCGACTAAGCCTGACCCTATTGGACTCTATATAGTTTATTCAATTTATTTATTTATTTTTATTTTAAGTTCATTCACCACACAAATAATGGCAGGCATACTATCAAATAATGTTGTGATAATAATTATACCTCGAGGAGATGGTTGCATGCCCTTAATAAAATCAATGTTGCAATACTTATAGATGAGTTGAGATGAACACAGTAAGACTGCTATGAATTAGAGGATTGCAAGCATTTATCATATTGGTGAACAGTAGTTTTAGTTGTTTTTTTATCGGTTAATGTTTCTCATTTTATTCAATATTGGGTTGTACCTGGTGCAAACCAGTGGGGTTTACAGCAAGAGAAGCCCCTCCCCATCACATGTGTATGACCCATGGATAGGTCTATCATTACACTGCAATTTTAAACAGACTTTAACATTAGAACAGGAGGGACATTAGGAGGGATATTCTCCATGCCTCTTTTATCTTTTTTCTTTTTCACCTCTATCCAGCCCACCTCCAGAGTGCTCGCCCCATGTGTCGCCATCTTGGATACAACCAAACAAGGTGCCTGCCGATTCACAAGAGCTCGTAGCTCATTCTCCTTCTTTCTGTCACAATCAGACTTGGGACAGGACAAAATCCTAACACAACTATCCTCATCAGTTGTGACACTCCTACATCCAGCATCAACACTGGGTTTGGACAAAACCCGAGGCTCAGATTCAGGCAAAAGAGGGCACGTAATCACTCCCAAGGGTGTGGCACAATCTGCCTCATGTGGGGAGACTTTATTATCATCTCGTTCCACCACATAAAGGGCATCAGATACATCTTTCCCCCAAGTGCCCTGCTTGGATGATTTTTCCATCTCACAACTAGCAGCAAGATAACCTATCTGGAAGCATTGTCGGCATCTGAAAAGGATGCCCTCATAATCAATTACGTGCAGCCAACAACCTTGACCAAGTTTCATATTAAGATCCCCTGGAAGTCCCTTACTCAAATCCATCTCAACCAGGATGCGGGAAAAGGAAGTGTGATAAATACCCAAATCCATTCCCAAGAATTTACCCAAGGAATCACTGATGGCCTCAAAGCAAGATTCAAATCAGAACTGTAGAGGCAAATATGGGACTCTAACCCACAAAGGAGCACGGTCAAAGGATTTAGTTGTAGGGTTAAAGGATGGGTGCCACGTTTTCAGCAGTAGCGAGTATTTATCTTCCCAACACCATTTATTCTCAATAAGGATCCGATTCCTATTTGCCACACTGTCAAAAACCATAACAAAGAAGCCTCGAGCTCCTAGAAAAATAACGATGTTCCCATCAAGAATAGGTTTCCAGTGAGAAGAGATCCCATTATTTGTTATGAATGCAAATCATAAAAAATAAATAGATAAATGAATAATGACCCAAATCGAATATTAAACTGACACCTCTCGAAACATAACTAAAATAACAGAGGTGCTGCACACTGGTCACCCGCTCACTCAAAATAATATACTCCGAATCCTGTGCTGCGTGGACGATTTCAGCTTTTGAAAGTTTCAAAAGCTCCCACTTCCTTTTGTTTCCATGGTTCTTTATTTCTGAGTTTTTATTGCAAAACGTTGACCGAGTACTGGCAGAGCCTGCGCAAACTACCTGCCCATAATAGAACATATGTAACGGGTTCGAATTGTGCGCTCGAAGCTTCTGTGAATTTAAAATATATTTACGCCCAAGTTAGGTATTGCCTGGTCATACTCTCCTCCTATTTATAAGCTCAATTGCTCTTAGTGTTGAACCACATCTTCTTCTCTTCTGTAATCTGCGGAAATGTACTTCTCAGCGAGAGCAACAATGAGAGCGCCGCTATATCTGGCGGCTTTGCTCGTCTTCTCTGTTGTAATGGTCCACTCCTCGGATGGAGGAGGCGAGATATACGCAGCATGTAATGTGGAGAAGTACTCCAACGGCTCCCAGTTTGATACCAATCTGGAGGCGCTCTTAAAAACTCTGACAGAGAAAGCAGCCTACGCTGGCTTCGGCGCTTCTGTTTATGGGCAGGAGACGCCGAACAAGGTGTCTGGGCGCCTCCAGTGCAGAGGAGATTTGTCTCCTGCCGACTGCCAGGCTTGATCAGCGGAGGCAGTGAAGGTCGTCCAACGAAACTGCCCAAACGCCATTGGCGCCCGTGTTCAGCTGGACCATTGCTTCCTTCGCTACGAGAATTACACCTTTCTCTCGGATTTAGACACTAACCACTGGTATGAACTTGTCAACGTCAATAACAATACCGACATCCACTTTAATGCTGCCATTAGGGATCTATTGGCAGATCTGTCGAGCAGGGCTCCCGCCAGTCCTATCATGTTCGCCCTGGGGTCGTCGGTTGTTTCTTCCAATGTGAGCATCTATGGCATGGAGATGTGGTGGCGAGATATGTCAAAGGATGCCTGTGCGAGCTGCCTGTCGAAGGGATATGAAGAGTTGTTCAGCATCGCTAGCCAAAGAGTGGGTGCTCAGATTTTCATGGGCAGCTGTACTCTGGGCTATGAAATTTATCCCTTCGCCGAGCACTACTAGACTCTATGGTTTATTCAATTTGTTTTTTAATTTAAGTTCATTCATCACACAAATAATTGCAGGCATACTCGCCAGATAATGTGATAATAATAACTATACCGCAAGTGGATGGTTGCACGGTCTTAATAAAATCAATGTTGCAATTATTTACAGGTTGAGTTGAGATAAAACGTGGCAAGACTAGTATGAATTAAAGGATTGCAAGCACTTAATCATACTGGTGGATTGTAGATCGAGTTTGGTTTATATAATAGATTAGTTTTAGTAATTTTTTAACTACCGTAACGATAATCTATTGTCGATTGGAGATAAATTTTGGACCTCTCTATGTTATACCCGAACTTCTCTTTTGTGTGACAATCATATTCTTCGATTGCATAATGGAAAGCGAGTTCTAAATTTGGTTTACAATTTTTTTTTATCAAAATTCAATGTTTGGAAATGAAAAAGTTTTGATAGTTTTAGCTTGTTTATTTATCTTTGATTCAACATTGTTTAGAAGGATTTGGAGATTTAGAGCATTTTTAAAATTGGTGATTAGACAAATTTTTGATGAATCATTATTAATGTTTTATTTAAGTTTCAAGTCTGTATAGTTGAGTTTTAGCTTTGTGACATCATATCAAAATATACACATTAAAATGTAGGTGTATCGTTTATTTAATTTTACATCAAATATACACCTAATAAAGGGCATCTATAATTTACTAATCTTTGTATTTCATTTTTGGTGTAATATTTTAAATATGGTCTCACATCTTTGTAAGTTTTTTCTTTGTTTGAAGGAGGAAGTGAGTTTTGATAAGAGTGAAGGTTCATAAATACTGGAAATTTATAGTAGTAAGTGAAATGCAGTAGGGTAAATTAGAGGATTTTTTACTTTTGTAAGTTCATGGTTGCACTTATAATTAAAGTATGTAAAATTATTCTAGACAATATAAGACATCTTATTTGCTTGTGTCTCTCTACAATAGATAATGAGTTTACAACTACAAAATGTTAACTATTTTTTATAGTAAGTTAAAATTTTAAGTGTCGTTGTAGAGATTAGGTGCCATACAAGAAGATTCTAATGCAAACAAGAATATGCATGTGTACATATGTATATATATACAAATTTACACACACATACATACATACATACATGTGTGTGTGTGTGTGTGTGTGTGTGTGTGAATTTTAATCCATGCAAGGTGACTTCAATTGGTGAATGATTTTTCATTGATAGTGTTGGTATTTTCAATAACAAGGAGGTATTTTGGAAAAATGCTTGTCATTAATGTATGCAAATATTCTTAGAATTAGAAAGACACACAGTGTAGAAAAAATGGGGAAACAAAGAAAATGCATTCAAACTAATTCATGAACCATTTCATATGGATTTATTTTGGTTACATAATAAGATTACTATAAGTTAATGAGAAAAGATCGTTCGTGGGTTAGCCAAAAACATATAAATTGAATTTGTTTATTGCGAGAGTAAATTTTGAAAGCCAATTTATCAGGAATGATTTACAAAAAAATGGTATACTATCATGCATGAAAATGACATTGAGGAAATAATTTTTTGATTAAGGTAAATGGGTTTTACAGGGACCCGAAACCCAAAAGTTTTACAAAAATCCTAGAAATAAGCATTATAGTCTGAAACCAAGAACAGAAGCAAAACAAAATTGGGCCAAGCCCAAAAAACAATCTACAAAAGACTGACAATTCAGACCAACACAAATAGAGACCTCCTGATAAGAATGCACCAAACCTGCATTCTTCTGAATCACTTTCCTGTTGATATCCTCCAACTCGTCCATGATAAATCTGGAGCTACCTTGCTTCTAGTTCTTGCTCCTGGTACGGGTACATGAACTAGTCGTAGTTTTGGATTGAGGCATCTGACCACCTGCACCTTTCACAATCTTCTTTTTCTTAGAGTCTGAAGGTGTCACACTGGCAATGGGATCAACCTTGTAACCCACAATCATGTTGTTGACCCTCAACAAACCTTCTAAACTATTATTCATGGCGGCCTTACTGATCTCAACTAGAGTTTTCAAAATGCCTTTGATTTCTGCAACACTCACCTCCAAATTCCATATCCTACTTTCATGATTTGATTTTAGCTTGTCCACGTCCTCACTCACTTTTTGGGTCAGTTGGAGGATTTTTTCGGATTTATTTGGTCTCAGAGTGTCCATAAAAGTATCAACAATACCCTTAATAAATCGGAAAAAATCCTGCTAACCGCAAGAGAAATACAATCATCCAGGGTAGGGTCAATGACAACCCTCCCCTGTTTCTCAGGATCAACATTAATTGGTATTACAATTTTCATCTCCTTTTCATTATCAATGTTGTCCCCCCCCCCTCCCTTTCCAGATTTGGGCTTCTTAGGTCTAGGAGAGACAAAGTCAACAGGCTTAGTCCCCATTTTTTTGTATTTACTAGCGGCCCACCTAGGGTGCTTATTGTGTCTGCTACTACCTGTCCAAGGGGTAAGAATGGGACTCTAACCAGTAGGCATACAATACTTAGGATCATCAGACAAGTCTTGATCCTGCTAATCACTGACAAGCCCACTATCTTCCCCTTCTGAATTCATATCATAAACTACCTGGACCTCTAGTTTGGAAGAAGAAACATGGGTAGTCAAAACAGGGGACGACTTGACTTCATGGGCCTTAGCATAATTCATAATGAGACGAATAAGGCCCTCATGGAGGATCGAGTTGTCCATATTTTTAGCATGTTTCTCCAGACTGTGCTTTAAGAACGACAAAAGATAAAAAAGGGATGGAGATTTTCCTATCATGTCTGAAGTGATTCAAAATGACAAAGTGATATGAAAAAATGCTCGCATACCGACCATCGAGAGTAATGTATCACATGATCACTTCTGCCACATCATCCTAGGGTATTTGAAGATCCTTCCGATTATAGCCACCATCAGCCATCTTCTGAACCCTATTTTGCTCCTTTAGCTTGTCGAATTTTGTGGAAATAGCGTCATCGCAGATTTCCTCTCTATAGAACTGTTTACTTAAGGTAAGTTTTTGATTAAGGTAAGTAGGGTTTTGAAAGGACCTAGAACTATTTACTATAAGATAGAGCATTAAGCATAGAAGGAAAACAATAAACATCTCAAAACAAAAACATCGAAACAACAAATGACCAAAACAACATCTACAACACAACAATGAGACAACTAAAATACAATAGAACTACGAGCATCAAAAAATAGCCAACCCAAATCTAAATGGTTTAAAAAAATATTCCAAAGTAACTTGTTTTTCCAACAAAATATGATCCTTTTCCCTAGGCATATTTTCTTATGACTAGGGAAGATTAGAGATGCATCTCCTTCTTTATGCCTTGTAATAATTGACGAGGTATCCATCTTTGGGTGATTTATAGAGTAGTTCTTATTATTTTCATCCTCGATCCATTTTTTATTTAGACATAGTATTGTTTGGAGCATCCATATTCACACTATCTTTAATGATATTTTTTATCTTAACACCTTCTAAGGGAGAAGAGGAAAACTCCTTTCGGTTCAACTCTTTTTTCTTCCAAACATTGTGGTATTTCTTACTCCTTTAGCAAGAAGAATGTCACACTTTTCCACAAATATGGCACAAGATTGGAGCGTCATCATAATTGATTTGTTGAACCCAAACTCCATATTTAGAGGATAATGAAATATTTATAGGGATCTTTTTTTTATACTCCACATAAATAGAAATTCTAGCATACAACAACCATTCCTTAGATTTAGTGATCTTATCAATGGCACCATAATGTCCAATTGATTTGGCTATGATCATTAATATTTTATCACTCCAAAATTCTAGGAGTAGACCAGGTAGACAAGCCCAAACATGAAAGTTAGAAGGAATCTCCTTCCTACAGTCAAAATTAGGAGTCCACTTTTAAAGTCACGACTCATTTTGTCCCATAAATTAAGGACCATTTGAAATAATTTTAATATAATCCTCCAAATTGGAAAAAGTAAAGAGGAAAAAAAAATTCAATACTTCTTTTACCTCAACACCAGAGATATTCAAAATATGAAGAATCCATCTTCTAATCAAGTCTATGCTATGGTGCCTACCAAAAAATCTCCTAATAAGAGACATAAAAAGTTGAGCAGTAGAGCCTTGAATAATAGAGTTAATAATATTAATTTGTTTTTTGATCCACCAAAGCCCTCCCAATAGAAACCAAATAAAACAACATAGGATTATCAGGAAGGGGTGAAGGAATAGAAACCTCCTTTACCAAGATAGACCCATCCAAATGTTTGTACACAACATCATCAATAGACACATTTGCACTAAAACTTCTAGAAATATTTTCCAAAAAATGAGGAGAAGAAGCATCTAACTCACCATTCCTTGGAGAAGAGATGGCAACCCTAGATCCATTCTCAGCACAACTCTGCACAATATTCTTAAAAACCATAGAGACATTACGAGGCAAACAAACAATATTGTCATAAGCTAACTTATACCTTGACCCATGTTCATCTAGAGTAAATGGAAAAAGTTTAGGTAGATCAATAGGAATGAGATTTGTAATGGGAGCCCTATCACACAAAGAGGGAGAAACCCCCTTTTCAACCCAGGAACTTACCATCAAATATCATCACTTTTAAACTCTTAGCTTTCTTCAAAGAATTTAAATAGGCTTCCTTTAACAAATCCATAAAAAGAACATCCTCATTATCAAAAACATCACCATTATCATCGTCCCCTTCAAAAGAGGAGAAATTAGAACTAGATAAAGGGGAAGAAATGTCTTCTTTCTCATGATCCCAAAAATAGATATTCTTCTCTTTTGTACAAACCTGAGCCCATTTAAATAGATCTAGGTTAGCTTGAAGGCATACCTCTAAGAGAAATTCATCCTCCTCACTCCATGTAATAGACTAAGGATCAAAAAATTCCTCAACTTCATCGACATCCTCAACAAAGATGCCACCACAAATAGTTTTTGTATAAGAGAGAACCCCATAGCCTTCTCCCATAGTTGAATCTTTGAAAACCCCCACACTAGAGTCCACTCACATAGTAGATCTAGTGAGCACAATCTCATTGGCTTCTTAAACAAACAATTACAAGTAAATTTTCTCAGGAGTTCTGATTTAATAGTTTGATAAACATTTAGATAAAATGTGAATGGAAAAGGATAGATGTGAATTATTTGATAAAACATCTCATAGCTATAGGGTCAAATAAATTAATTTTCATGGGTAAAATATTTCATAGGATATGTTTTTTTTTCCTTTTCATAAAAGTTAGATGCTTCTTTATAGGGATGTTGAAAATATTATATAATATTTAATCAAAGTTAGGCATTTCCTTCAAAATAAAAAATTATGTTAAAAGAGAATTGAAATATTTAATTGAAAAGTTAATTTTATTTTATCAAGTTAAAGAGAAAGGAATGAATCAAAAGATTTCACTTTATTTTTAGTAGATATATATATAATATTTTTAATTCTTCTAATGTAGGATCATTTTGTTATTGAATAATTGTAGAGTAAAAGATGAATATTTTGTTGTTATAGATTATGGTATATATATAATTCTAAACCTAATACAATGAAGTTCCTTTTCTAAAAAAAGAAAAGAAAAGAAAAATTAAAACCATCCATGCAATACATGATTCAAAGGTCTATAGATT
This sequence comes from Cryptomeria japonica, assembly GCF_030272615.1. Classification (NCBI taxonomy): domain Eukaryota; kingdom Viridiplantae; phylum Streptophyta; class Pinopsida; order Cupressales; family Cupressaceae; genus Cryptomeria; species Cryptomeria japonica. Next base: position 804,850,457 of record NC_081411.1, read on the forward strand.
TTTTCAAATGAGTATATATAAATTTTATTTATTATAATTATTCACGCGTGTATATAAAACACGTTCATTTTGTATATTTATGATCACTTTATATAATAAATACAATCGACAATGTGATCTTGAACAACATCCATGTTGCATATCTAAACTACATAAATAAACTACCAAAACCATAACATCATTACCTCCAAAATTTTGAGACAAGTAAACCCCAAAATATCTTTATATGACGATAGATGCAAGAGCTGTGTAATGAAACCCACAATTTATCAGTGAATCTCCATTCTGTGTGATCTCCCAAATCTCCTTGCCAAGACATCTCAAATGAGTTTCCATCCGAATCTTCCATACTGTGTAATTTGTTCCATCAAGCCAATGAATATCTCTCCGAAAGATAGCTCCAGGTGAACTGGATGAACTTGAACTGTTAGACGCCATAAGATCTTCCTCAAGCGGTTAAGCTTTCTGCAGACAAGACCAATGCTCCAATACCAATTGTTAGATAGTTCAAATAACTAGAAGACAACTGAGAGTGGGGGGTGAATCAATTGTCACAGATTACCGGAACCATTAGTAATTAAAACATTAATACCAAAGTTCTTAAATCAAATACTAGAATAACATTTAAAAAAATTAAGCATAAACAATAATCACATAACAAATACCATCCACATGACACCAATATTTGTACGTGGAAAACCTGGTAAAGGGAAAAACCACGGTGGGAAGCCTACCCACAATAAGATAATACTTCTGTAGTAAGTATGTGAATTACAATTGAGGGGCCTACACTTGCAGGAAGGCCAATAGCCTAGAGCGCACCACTCATCACAAAAGGAGTCTCACTGACTATATAGAAATTCAGACTACAATCTGGAGAAGGGTTGAACTGAAAAACATAGCATCTCCTATGCCTGAGTACAGTTTTGGTTAAGCTTAATACCGAAGGACTAAATCCTCTTACATAAATCCAATTCAATCTCTAATGATTGACCAAATCCTTTGCCTAAATGATATTACATTATTCGCACATTACATCCCTTGACCATGACCTCTAACATAACCATATGATCTATAATGAGATCTTACATCTATATAGACAAACCCTCAACCATAAACAATCAGGTCGGCACCAGACAATAAACCAATTAAATAATTACAAACCATGTCGGCCTTAGAACAAACAAATAATATCCAACACATAAGACATCCCGAAAACATATCGAGAAGTCCAATCCACACGCTTTGTTAAATCGGTCCATAACCTAGACCAATCAGGACCCTGTGTAGGTCCACATGCCACAGCAATGATCTCCATCTACCAAGTCTCGAATATGATCACCATTAGCATCCTGAAACTCCACCAGAAGCTGCATCAACACCACTTATGCAATTCATCAAAGATCTTCATCAATAGCTATGCCGGTGAAACCCTCGCTAGAACCAAAAACCAAGATTCTAAACAAACAAGATAGCATCCAATCATCAGACCAAAACCAATTGATTGAATATGAGCATGAGTATCATGAACAAGCCAATTCCATCACTAAACTATACCAGAGCCTACCAAATCATGCCATATCCAAATCAACCAGAAAACCACTCAACCTACCGAGACCAAAAGGGTGTCAGTAAAGCAACCAAACATCTAGTGTTGGCATCAATGAGAAAATAACAATGCAACACATAATCAATTCCACCAAATGGCCAACACCATTGATCCCCCTGACCAAATGCACCAAACACACATGCACTGATAGGGCAGAATGAACCCATCCGCATCGTCATTGTCAGATTCATCCTCCTTGCCTTCGGCCTCCCCTACAACCTGCCCTCCCACCTTCACACCCGTCGTCCTTATTTCAAAAATTCCTAATTTCTATAATTACAATTTAAAAATATATTTTTATAATTTAAATATTGTTATTTTTCTATTTTTCTATTGGTTGGTGTAACTGTATAATTATTTTTGTCTATTTTTAAAGAATTTTGTGCATACTAAATGTTTTAAAAGTTGATTCATATAAATTAAATGTAAATTCTCACATAGTGATGTTGTGATGTAGTAATTATACTAAATGCTTGCTTAATTTATGCTTCCCTCATGCCTTTTGACTACTACTACTTTGAGCTACACTTTGATTTTTTAAAGTCGATTTCTTTCTCTATATTGAATGTATATTCTACGATGAAGTAATTTTACAAAATTAATATCAGTAATTATATTAAATGCCTACCCGTTGTCATTGAATGCATATCGGTGCATATTTCTCTGCAACCTTTTATTGAAAATAGCTTTCCTTCTCCATTGTCTATCTGGTTTTGCACATTCTCACTAGTTTTAGAAATATTGAATGTTTTCAGACAGGCATTTTGTTTCTTTTCTCGAGCCTCTTTCTTCACCTCACAGGTTCACACTTGTTTTGATTTGCAATCTAGCTTTTTCCTTGGGTTTCTACTAGTTGTTGATTTCTAATTTCTTTGCAATGTTAATAGTTCTTTTTACATTACTTTCGGTTATTTTACAAGCTACTAAACCATGTACAGTGTAGAATTATGTTTCTACAGGGCCAATAATGAACTACAATAGTATAGTAAGAAAAGAGCAAGTTTTTCAATTAGGGTTTGCAAAAGCCATGCTTCCCAAAACCAGAGTGTGTGATTGAAGTTCCTTAAGAAGTAAGTAACTCACTACAGCTTCATGTAAGTATCATTACCAATCATCTAACATTTCTATCAAGCTTCTACAATTGTATTGATATATTTATTGTTTAGATATTGTCATCATATGTGCTTTTACTAGTAATTTGCTAGCTCTTACTACATCCTAGGAAATATTTTAGTGGGTGCTTAGAGGCTCGTGTTTAGATTTCTTTGTAGTTTACATTATCTTTGTTCTCCTATTAACTTAGATACTTGCAGTAGATTGAACAACCTACCCGCAAACTTTATTTTGCCATTTTATGAGACCTAATTTTGAATGAACACAATGGTTATATAGATCCTTATTTATGGTTGGATGTTTGTGTGATTATATTATTATTCAAGCTGAGAGCATATCAAATTTTTATGGCAGTGGTAGGAAGTTCACAAATTGCTAGCAGCATTCTTCCTATTGGAACGACACCAATCATTCCACTTTACGCTCTCATGGTTTTCGTACCACATTCAGAATTGGTAAGATTTCTAATCCTATTGATTGTTAACTTATGTTTATCACTGGCAATTATCACCCTACATGAAATCTCCTCCAAATCACATGATCTCTTAAGGTCTTAATTGATGGAACTTTTTTCCCTTCATTCCCTTTTTTCCCAATTATCTCATGTAATTTAAATGGCTATTTTGTTCCTTGGCTATTCGATCGTTATCTCATAGAATTGGATTATAAATTTTTATGGAGCATCTCCAACCACTACCTTGGGTTGTTATTGTTTGGTATGGGGTTAACATGTCAACTTGTGTTTAAATATCTACCTAGAACCCTTTGCTTAGGAAAGCTAAATATGTATGGAGCCATCACAAGAAGCCTTCATGAGCCTTTCTTTCACTCAAGGATGTGTGGAGCCACCTCTCTAACCTTTTGTACCATATTTATAAAGGAATTCTATAAATACTTTATAACTTCACCCAAATTTGCACTTTTTTGTTTAGCTAGTTACTTGGGACATCTAGGCTAATAAAGATCTTAGTTTGTGTTTCCAGTCAGTGAAATTGTCTTGGACTTTGATTTTGTTTTCTAGACTGAAAATTTAGTCAAACAGTTTCTAAAAGGGCTTCACACTTTCGGGTGTGTAGGAAATATTTCCCTAGTATAAATTTGTAAAAATGATGAACCGCTCACACAACACATGAATTGTTTAACTTTGTCAAAAAATGGAAAAAAAATGTGTAGCATGCAGAAGCAAACAAGGCTAAGACTAGGATGCAACTATAGTTGAGCCAAGTGGCCACTTGATACATGTAAATCCCTAATGTTTCATCATTCCTACAAAATATTTCATGCTCGTTAGCATTTTCAATTAATTCCTTCAACCTTGATTGTCTTGTTTTTAACTTTTTTTTCTATTTTTATTGACCTTACCAAAAAATTTATACAGGAAAGTACCTTCGAATTTTTTTAATATGGGATATTTATTTGGTAAATAAGTTTCTATATGGAATATTTATTTGAAAAAAAATCTTATTGTTGTGTGTGTTTGATTATTTTTCTTGTATAATATAGTTTAAATTTTTCAATGTTTGTATTGTGTTTATGTAGGAACATGGCTACTATGCAATAAACTTTGTTTATATTTATCTACCCACAACATGTCTCTATGAGATTTCAATCCTTATTTTCTTTTTATTTTCCTGAAAGTTGTATTAGATTCAATAACCTAAATTAATTGCTTCAATGTGCTTGAAATTGTATAGGATATAAAGAACATTGCATAAATCACCAAACAGAGTGTAATATGACTGATTCATTACTTATAGGATATGGCCTATTACATGAAGATTTGAGATGGTACATATTATATAAATTAGAAAGTTAAATTTATACAATCAAATCACTAGCAAAAGGCCATAACTAATATCAGAATAAAGAAGAATATTCCACCATGGAAATCTTATGAATGTGCACTTGATAATGGAGTACATTTGAGTGACTTTTCATCTTTGTGGCTCTAAGAACAAAGAAAAGTGACATGATATTTAAACACCCAAATGATTTTCTTGTGAAACAAGATCAATAGAGAAGTAAATTCAATAGTAATGCGACTAATCTTTGAAGTGTTGAGCTTAAATACATTGCTACAGTGCCTTTCCAACCTTGAGTGTGTATTGATTTGTTTTGTCATGGACCCTATTATATATTCTCTTAGGTTTGATGTTAAGGATCTAGAAGACCCTCTTTGTAAACATGTCATTGTAACTCAAGATGAAAGCATTATAAAATTTCTTGACCTAGATGAATTCACAAAAATAGTATACTAACGATTATTTTATTGGTATGATGTATCATTTGTGAGTCCCGCTTTATTAAGAGCAAGATCTCAATCAAGAATGCAATTGGACAGTGAAACATATTTCTCAATTTTTGTAGGGTATATATTGTTTATGGGTTGTTCTTAAGACAATGCCATTTGTATTTAATGTCGGTTGGTAAATAAAATAAATAATATACTTGGTTAGGAACCTAACTCAAAGATCCTTATTGGAGTTCTTGAAATTTATGAGTTTGAAATTTTTAAGAATAACAGGTATCTTTTATTCATAGCCAACAAGATTCTTTCTGGATTTACCAAAATCATGACTTGTAGCTATAGTCACTACAATTTAGCAAGTTATATATGAAACCTTTCATATTATTAATTTTTTACGTATTATATGGAAATATTAAGTCTGCTAAAGAAAATCTACTTCTCTTCTACATTGTTGTTTTGAACAGTTATGTATCAATGTTACAAATCAGAAGCTACAACAACACTTCAATCAAGTTAAATTTTCATATTTATTATATTATTGATATTTTAGATAGAAATATATTGTCTATAAATTTTTCTCGTTCTTAGGGTATATTTGTTTAATTATTTTATTATTTTTTGTTGCCTGTAACATTTACTTTTTCCACTGGTTTATGTATATGCTATGCAACACATCTTTAAGATTGAACAAGATGAATACATGAGAAGAAATTGATTGGAGCTACATTGAATATGTTGACAATCAAATCTAATTGAACGGGTTATTTTGATTTCTATTTTCTTTTCTCATTCACTTTTAGATGCAAATAAAGGATGCATAGTTAAACATACATACAATATCATTATAAATGTTCTCAATAAACAAATTGTTTACAGTTAAAATAGTTTTTGTTAATACTTGTTTAAAGCTTCAAATACTAAAATTATTTCTATAGAATTGAGTATCTTATGGAGTTAATATTTTAAAAAGAATGATCCCTTTCTCAATTGAACATGTAGTGTTCTATTAAAAATTTGCATTTATGAGAATATAATTTTTTTTAAATAATCTAGGGCCATGATCTTAATATAATTGTATTTTATATATGTAGAAACCATGGGTAATTGTTTCTCTTTTAGATAGAAAACCATTTCTCTTCCGGATAAAACCTAGCATGCTTATGAAACGTTTGTCCATACAAATTTTTCAGACACTCATTCAACATTATATGATGTACCCTTTTCCCTATAAATTTGTTTTTATATTCATCAAACTATCAATGGGATATTTTTTATACTTGTTTCAAAATGGGAGTGGCATTATCTATGTGAATAAGACATAATGAATGGAATGAAAATAGGAGTGGAATTTTTTTAGCTATGAGGACAGGATATAATGAATGGAAAGTTATATCTCAGTTTTCTAGAAAATAGGAATCCCATAGGTGTTAATGGAATTTTAATAAAGATGATAGTTCATATTGGACTTCAACATGAAACAAATATTATGCCATAATTACTTCCCAAATAGGGATAACAAAAAGGCTTGGACTAATGATCACTTAATATCTACACTAATGAGTTAATGAAATTAGACATACTTCAAAGTTCAAACAAATGAGGAGTTTTGTGACCAGTCACATATGCAGACTGGCTTTCTCCTTATAAAATATAAAAATGATTCTCATGAATAGCAGCATCTAGTCAAAGTGAGAAGCCAACTTGAGATGATGGAAATCCTCCATCCTTTGGTGCCACTAGCCTCCAAAATTAAAGGCTCAAAGTATGAAATCATAATGATTCATGCTTGACCTTGGAGAAAATGTAAAATATAAGTACTTATTAAAATAAAGAATAACTTCTTCAATCTTGAGTACTTGTTCATCCAGTTCCTTCTAATCCTCCTTTCTATGTGAAACTGCTCTACATGTACTTTGTTGGATTTTTCTCACCCTTAGATAGTTGCTACTTAGTCTTCTTCTTCTTTCCTAAAGGCTGAAAGTACGAAATCATGAGGATTCATTCTTGATCTTGGAGAAAATGTAGAAAAGAAGTAATTCTTCAAATAGAAAACAACTTCCATCTTTAGTACTTGTTCATCTAGTTCAGGTTCTGATTATCCTTTCTATGTGGAGCTAAATTTACTTTGTTGGATTTTTGTCACCCTCAAATAATTTCTCCTCGGACTTCTTCTTCTTCTTACCTTCTTATTTCCAAACATTTGTGAGAAAATTGATCATCTCTAGCAATACAATGGGTTGTGAAAAATTCTAGTTGGTTGCAACTAAATTAATAAAGGTTGTGGCATAATTTATTATAAGTTCTTTGTTCAATTGGGGCCAAGTTTGATTACATGTTCCTAACCACTTCCTCCAATTATTATTCCACATATTCAAGCATGATTTGTGAAAGAAGCATCATCATTTTAATGTTTGAGATAGAATCAAAATTATAACTTTATACAATTTGATATAATACAAGGAAACCTTTATAATGCCTTGTTTTCCCTTATCACTCCAAACAAATATTCTTCTTATGAACAACCCATACATATATCTAATGACTCTTAATGCTATTCAAAATAAAATAAAATCATGTTCTCTTACCTTCAACAATGATGACCATACCAAAAGCATTGGAATGACACTTCTTGTTTATATTCATGGTTGATACTAGTATCCAACATCCATGTTGTTTTCATGAAAAAAAAAAGAAAAAAAAAAAGATTGCTTGTAGTTTGAAGGTATGAGATGTAATCTCTTTTACCAAATAAAGTTTGAAGGTATGAGATGTAATCTCTTTTACCAAATCGTTATCTTGAAATCCTAATCTCTTCTTGTAGTTCTACACAAATTTTTCCTCCAAAATATTTATTTGGTAACCATTAAATCATTGTCAAACTAATGTAATTACCTGGTTGTCATATAGCAAGAATGATATAAATCATGGCATGGATCCACATAATTTCAACCAAAGGTTTATATGACTTTTTTCAACAAACTAAACATGCAAAAAAATAAAAATGTAGCATCTTTCTTCTTAGTTTCTAGTCATTATAATTGAAAACTACAAGCCAAATATAATTTTGTAGTGACTAAACATCATTACACTTTTTTTGTCTTTATTTTCTATAACATATTTCAACTAGAACTCACTCTTCACTAGGTCTTGAAAATAAAAAAATATCAATTATTCGTAACTCATACTGCTTATACTTGCTTCAACACCTCTAAGAGGCCTATAAACCCTACCTTGGGTCCCCATAAATAAAAAGAGTTGATCAAGTTGAAGTAAGTATAAATAATAAAATAAAATAGAAACTCTAAGTGGTTATTTAACATTTTCTTGAAAATAAAAATGAATAGATAAATAAGGTTTTGTTTTTTAACTCTAGAAACTTCATCTTGCAAAGATAACGACCCTCTGTCAAGAATGAAGCATTTACTATGGAAAGTGATGGGGTCTTAGAATCGTGTATATTATAGATAGTTTCTCTAGATGCAACTAGTGATTAATAAAGAGTCAAAATATAATAAGATAACATTAGAGTTTCATGGGGCACATAAGTAAATGTGAGGATACCATTTTGATTCAAGAATACAATATCAACTTTTCAAAGAGAAATGGACATGGATTTTATTGGTCTCATTGATTGGATTATGGTTGTATATTAAGATTACTTGACTAAATTTTTAAAAAGAGAGATGAGTATTGTAAACATCTAGATTTGGTCTTTATTAGATCTTTGGAGTACAAGATTACTCTAAATCCCAAAAAGTGTCAATTTGATGTTGAAGAGGGTAAGTTTCTAGGGCACACTATTTCAAAGGATGGGGCATGAATAAACCCTAAGAGGGTTAAGGCCATTATCCTTATTCTTCAATCTAGATATATTTAAATAATGCAATCCTTTTTTAGGCATATTGAGTTTTTTAGGAGGTTTGCTCCTAACCTTGCTGAGAAAATAGGCTATATAAAAAATGTTCAAGAAATAATAATTTGTTAAGTGGAGTAAAAAATAACCAAAGATTTCAAAGATATTAAAGAAGTAATCTCTTACACCCATTTTACATCCTTTTATACCATTAATGTCATGTTTCTACAAAAGAAAAAAACATGAAGATGAGAAACTGATATCATGTTCATTAAGTCATTTCAAGTACTGGAATTAAATTATTCTATAATGGAGAAGCATGACTATTCTTTGGTCAAAGTAGAAAATAAATTTAGGTCATATCTTTTGCATGTTGAAATTATGGAATATGTTCAACACCTAGATCAAGGATATACTTTTAGGACCCTCTTGCCCTAACCCTAATATAAACTCCATAAATGATTCATAATTACAATAAACTAAATTTCCATTAATACACATGTGAGATTTACGTTAACTGACATGCATGCAAATAGATAAAGTGAAACTTAACATTCGTACGGTACACATCTAACATGCAAAACTTACCATGGATCGTAGAAAAAGTGATGTAAAGGTAAAGAGTGTATGAAATAGCATGACAATACATTAACATGCAAAATCCATAATTAATGCATCATAATTAACCTAACTAATTGAGATTAAATGTGAACATGCATGCATCCATGAAAAGAAAATTAACCAATGGAAATTAAATTATGCAAAGAAAGATGCATGTTAGTGGGTTAGTAGGTTAGTGGTTTTTCTCTTCCTTCTGTTAGTTACATATTACATGGCGACTTTCTATCGCATTTACATCATGGGAACTCATAGGTCCTTTACATAGCCTTTTCATGAGACCTTATTGGTCATTTACAATAAAGATACAATACAGTAGACATTTTATAATTATTACATATATTTTCTTTGATTCTTTATATCTGGATGTATTGTCTTCATTGCCATCGGACTAACCTCCATCTGCAATCTAGAAGACAAACATATGATCTAGGTGTTTTTCCCACCCAATCAAACAAAGATTATCTCTCGTTCCTCACGACAAAGTATCATAGCAAACCAGAACCAACTGGCAGGAATGGAACCTTTGCATTGTAGTGCCTCTCCCTAAGCCATCTAGCTCTTTTGAATAACAATAGATCTCTTTGTTATAACATAGTCTATTTAATGATGATTTGATGGTATTTTATTATGTACTAACCCTATCTATGATGATGACGATGATGATGTTAATGCTTGTTGTTTGCGAGTGTCTTCTACTGCGTTCATGATAAGGGACGATGTCATATCACTCATTTGTGAGCATGATAGGATTTTGCGATTTCCTTTCACTTGTTTGTTTATTTTATGATATATTATTGTATATGTTGTTGCACTTGTGTTGGTGGTGATAGGTTTCCAATTACCAAACATTGACTCCACCTAGCTTCACAGGTCGGAGCATGTCTTATCCCAATAGCAAGTTGATCGGAGTTGACATGAACCCCCACCCTATACTCTATGTTTAAGTTGATTACCCATGTCAGTTTAGCGGCTTAGTGTGAGTTATTGTTTAGCGTCAAGTGGTTCTATGATTTATTCTTTTTTAGTAGTGTGGTGATTTTTGATTGGTTTAATTATTATTAATTAATTGATTAAATGGATTTATATAGTTTAATAATGTGAAATTTAATTAATGGATTAATACATTTGATAGTAATAAATTAAATAATTAGATATAAATATATAAATATTATTGTGTGATTATTATTATTAATCCTTTGGTTTTATATTTAAATTAATGATTTAATATCACCTTGGTTTATCAAGGATTGTTTATTGATATTGAGGATTAATTATTATTTAATTGATTATTTAGGATATTTAATTATATCCTTTGATTATTTAATTAGTGGGCTTTTATTATAATTTGTGCCCAAGGTTTATTTATAATTGGTTAATTATATTATTTTATTATCTTGGTTATTTAATTAATTGTTTATTCTACCTACCCTATTTTACCATTAGCTGAAAACATGGTAAGTTAGATAAATAATATTTTATATTATATTTGCCTTGATATGTGGTATGGTAGGTTGGAGATATATTATTTTGTAATATTTTCATTGGCTGGCATTTTTTATAGTTTTTGTTATGATTTTCTATTTATTGTGTTTCTTGTGAGTTCACCCGGGTTGGCTTTCAGGAAGAATTTTATGCGCATTCGGCTTTGGTTTTGAATTTCGGTTGCTTGAGGATTCTTTGGATTGCTCTTCATAAAATTTCTCTCGGTCATAACTCTACTAATACAAGTTGGACATTCTAGCTTTGATCTTCGCATTTGGCTTCAAAAGATTGTCTTGACAGTGTATTCCATGAAAGATTGTCTTTCGGCTATTTGGGAAAATATTTTATGTTCTATATAGTTTGGGTTAATATTATTTCATATGAATTTATAATATAAGGTTTAAGCTATAGTTCTCCGAATAATATTCAGATTTTTTGCCATTGTCATGAATGGGCAGCATTGGGATTTTCGATTTTGTGATTTTGTCTTCATGTATGTTGTTTTGTTTAAGATCTGGATTTTCAGTTGGCATCCTGTTCTTTGTTTTTATTTGTGGATTCGGGAAGAGCTCGTTTTTATTTCTGTGACTTTTCCCAGTCGGGCATTGCCAGAAGGGAGTTGTTTTCAAAGTTTTAAATGTGTTGTGAGTGTTTATTTTAGACTTGGAATTGGTATCCTTATGCCTTAATTGGGTCTGTGAATATTTTGGGAATGCTATTGAGTTGCAAATTGTTCTCCGTGACTCTACCCAAGTTCTATTGCATTAGGAGTGGAAAAGATTTATTTGGATTAATCTTTAGTTATGGCTTATGTTTATTTATTTTGTTTGTTTCATTAATTTTCTCTTGTCTAGGCATTTCTAATGAGTCCTTATTCGGGTCTTAATAAGGTCCCTTTGATTTGATTTTTCTTCCGCAAGTTTTATGTTTGCTTTTGTATTTTCTGAGTAAATGCGCTAGAGAATTGGCCATATGTGTTGCAGGAACTTTTGTATGCATTGCAGGAACTGTTGTATGCATTGCAAGAACTTTTGTATGCACTGTAGCAACTATTGTATGCGCTATTTTGCGTAGCAAATGAGTTATTTTGTCTGTTTTCTCAATTATAATATAGTTTCCTACTATGAATGAATGCAACAAGTAGTTTTACAAATTTATAGCTATAACTTAAAGGAATCACACTTGATAGAAATGTTCGGATGTTTTATGCAAAAGTATTGCTTACCACATGTCCTAGTGCTTCAAAAATTTATATTAGCGAGCTTGTGTAAAATGTGTATGTAGAGGTTTGTGTATGTGAGATCTAAATGTGCAAATCAATGACCAAGTTGAGTTTGAAATAAATTGACAAAAATAGTTAAAAATTGAATATTTCAACTCATATGGATGATTTTTTTGACTTTTTTCAACACAGACAAATATCATTATCAGTATGGTTGAATATCAATTAATTAAAAATTGAATTTGATGAGTTTGATATTATTATATTATTATAAGATGAACTATGACTTAATATTAATAGATTTTCATAGTTCATGTGACATTTAGTATTGTTTCTTTTGGGTTTGATTGCACAAATTTTTCGCATCAATATTTTGGATTGCACTTTGGGATCCATCATCAAGATGTTAGAGAGGATAAGAAGACTAAAAATGGATTATTTCTAGACCTCAAAAAACTAAAAAGAACGAGAAATAGGGAGAGAGATCTAATAACGTGGCTTGCATGCTTCTTTATCATGTAAGACACTAATTAGCCTTTTTAGAAATTTCTAGGTACTTAATAGAAATCCATAGGCTATTTTTTTAGGAAAAAAGTGAAGGGCTCATAGGATTCCTAATATAAACAATAAATAATCATGTTTAACCAATTGCGTAGCCAAAAGTGTAGAGTTTGAATTGGAATAGATAAAATTAAACTTGTATAAATCCAAGCCTTCATTCAACATTTATTCAACTGAAAGTTTGATAAATATTTACAAAAATTAAGTAAAAATAAAATATTTTGGGGATAATTGTTCAAAATGACCATGAAGTGTGAAAAAGAGCTCATTCCATGATGCCCTCTTTACAATTAAAATCATATTCAATTTCTATAGTCCCACATGTTATGAACAATCATGGAAATATTGTTGATCATCATTACAAAAATAGTAGATTACTTCTAATCCTTTACCCAAGATAGCTTGGGACAAAAACAAGTAGAGGACCTAGAATGGAGAAATGGATCAATGACAAAAGAATTTGTTATGGACTTCCTACTGAAGAATTAAATATTCTTGAATTTATTGATAAAGAGCCATAAAATGAGTTCTCTTTCCCAATCTATTCCTCCCATTCAATCTCCTCCTCATACTCAATCTCCTCACATTGTGCCTTACCCACTATAGTCTTCAAGAAAAAATGAGCGAAGGACTTCTAAAGGGCCCAATGTTTCACAAATTGTACAAGAGATTTCTTCTTCTAAAACTCCCTCTCTCACTTTTCATAGGACCTAATTTGTAGGTAATTCATCTTCTCTTGAAAGAATTTCTCCACCCATCTTATGCAACCCTTTGCTTCTCCTTAAATAACACAATTCTTTTCCCATACAAATAATACTCACTCCATCAAGAATGTCCCCTCCAAAAAATTCTCTTTCTCTTGTAAGGAATCCTTCTCCAACCCCTAGTCCTCCAAAACTTTACCAAGTCCAAAGTCAAGTTGAACAAGAAAATATTTAGTTCATAGAGATTCTCAATCACAATGATAAAAGGGGAACGAAAAAATTATAAGATCAATGTTCTTATCAACAATAGACAATAGGCGATAATGCTGGACTAAATTAAGTTTAGTAATTTAATACAAAGAAAGAAGTCAACATTTAAGCCTCCTAGTGATTATTTTTCTTAGCTCCCATCCATGTTTATTAGACCACCTCCCCCTAATAAATCTTGACTAAGATCCAACATAGCCATTAATGCATAAGGATCTTGAAAGTTCAAATAATCAACCCATTGAATGATGTTCCATAATGCAACCAAAATATTATACAATTACTACTATTACAAGTGAAGGAAGCCAACAATGACTGAGGCTTTAGTCAAGTGGATGTTAAACAAAATGGAAAATAATGCCAAATATATTAAAATTATGCTCAAAGATAAAGTATCTTATTTAACTTCATATATTAAAAATATGGTAGGTCCTATTAATTCCTTTCCAAGTACTTCTAGTGCATAATTGTTAGTAGGATCAAAGATACCTAAGAATGAAGTTAAGATTATGGTAACAACCACAAGAACGTGGAGTAATAAATTGAGGGAACTAAGCTATAAGAGAATCAATGCTCAACAATAACAATTTGTAAGAAATTAAAAAATGGAGAAGATATAATGAAGATGCTAGAGGAAGGGATGATCAAGAAAATAGGTAATGATTTGCCAACAATTTTGGAGCTACTTGCTAAAAATCATTAAATTTTTATATGAGAATATTCTCAAGCGAAATGATGAGTTTTTGCCTAAAAAATAGTTAAAATTATAATTTTAGACAAGACATTTTGTAAGGTTGTAAGAAAAAGTTTGGAGCTTCTTATAATATGTTTCGAAGAACTTCAAATAAAATAAATAATTTTGTGAAAAGGATATGATGTTAGATGATTGATTCTCAAGGAAGTCTCAATACAACATATTTTAAAAATACAAATTGCTTAAATAATGAAAGATGACTCACTAAGCTAGCCAAATTTAATTCTTCTTAAGGTATTGGGCTAATAAGAGTGTAGATGACATGTCAAGAATTCAAAAACAGTATTTTACAATATGAAAAAAGATGATAAATAAGTTTTGAATAATTTTGTGCAATCAAGTGTTTTCTTTGTTCATTTAGATGGTTTAAGTGCTAATATAGTAAAAGTTCTATATAAATTCTTGGCTTGTTTAAGCAAAGACTATTGCAAAAGGGGTCAAACTAGTGTGTGACAATAATATTATTTCTTTGAAGTATGTTATTGCCATAATAGAATGTGCAAGTGAAAAGTCTAAAATAACTCTTCACATCCTTTGTAATTTGCATCATCTGTCTTTTGGATGGAATGAGTGTTGGTCCTCCTATCCAAAAGTGCCTATTCATGCTTAGATGGAGCTCATTATAAAAGGGTTCCATATGTTAGAAACTGGGAAACTCAATGAAATTATAATATACCAATTTTTTTCAATTACTTTATGATTTTTATGTTTTGTAACTTTGATTATTTTTCTTTCAATTAATATAGTTTTATGCATTTAATTCAATGAATGTTAATTGCTGGATACATGAAATTCAAACCACTCACTTTCAAGTTTGTAAGGTGTCTTGTGTGGTGTCTAGATAATGATGATCAAATGGAAGTTTATCTTTCACTTGTTCTTGATTCCTTTGAATATTGCACTATCATATGTTTCAATTGTGGGTAATAATGCACTATCTAGAAAGCCATTGTTTGTAATATGTTACTAGCTTGTTCATAGGGCTCACAAAAAATAAAAAATTTCATGTTTATCTATAGTTAAACTATTAAGCCATGATCATATTCAATAATTGCAACTGTTATTTTTTTGGAGTTTGTAGTTCTATATACAATACTAGAACATTTTCATTTATGAAATCTTGTCTTGTGGTTGCAACAATGGTCTTCAATTCAATTCTTATGTCGACATACTTTTTGATGACTACATAACTAGAAGTGTGTTAATTTACTTATTGATAAATTCATAAAAGACACATATTCTCTCATTTATATATAAATAAATTGTTAAGTCTTACTCTCATACTTGAAAAATAAAAATAATGTGACAATTTTAAATCATGACGATGGAATTAGGATTTATTTGTTACATATAGATAAAACTAGAAAACACCACGGTTGAAATGAAAATAATTTATGAGTTGCATTCTACAAAGTAAAGAAATAGAATAGATTATTTAATACATTAGACTAAGGAGTTATTTCATAAGCCAAAAAGATTACAAGCTATGAGGATTGAAAATAATATGTAATTACTACCTAATTACTGCAACCCTCTCCTCTAGCATCATCACTCAAGATGAGAGAAAGGCAAGCAAGGAATCTTAGTTGGAGAGAACAACTTTCAGCCAATGTGTAAGATTAATGAATTTTTTTACTTTTCTTCAATCTCTATGGACCTAGGGTTATATTCCCTTGAAATCTTAACACAATATGGGTAAAGAGAAATATAGAGATAGGGATGAAACTTTGAATATCATGCCTCTGTGGAAATCAAGACCAAGCCTATTAACCCTTAACAATAAATACGCACAAAGATGCATATGAAAAAAATGATATGAACTAATTTATATTCCTTAAGTGATAAATCTACTTATCTTATGCATTTAAATCATTGCAACTAACCAAAAACACTGGTAATCTAATAAGGAATCGAGACTATTATAATTAAATCAAAAACCGCATTCAACTTGATCAACTAACCCTTGGCTACATACTCCTTGTCTATAATAAAGCCAAAACAACCGTGAAAAGAGCAGGAGCATGAAACACATGCAGCAGTTGGTTGCAGTGAATACCTTTGTCACTATCAACATTATAGTCAACAACCAAATTCATTGGCTCTTATTGTGCAGGTCACTTCGGTTGCATACAAAACTCGTTTAAAAAACAAGGCGGGTTTTTGAGGTGGGAAACGAAGCACTTAAACCCTACGATGGAAAAGACAAATGCTAATGTCTATGAAAATGGGAACGGAAATAGTTAATACGAAAAAAGAAATCTAAAATGCTAGGTAATGGGAAAGGTCTGACTCGATGAAGTTGTGGGCCTGACCACCTAAGTCAAAGCTTAGAATGTGTCAGCTAAGCCCGACCCTATTGGACTCTATATAGAACTTTTATTTAATTTATTTATTTATTTTTATTTTAAGTTCAATCTCCACACAAATAATGGTAGACATACTGTCAGATAATGTTGTGATAATAATTATACCTAGAGAAGATGGTTGCGTGCCCTTAATAAAATCAATGTTCCAATGCTTTACAGATGAGTTGAGATGAAACACAGTAAGACTGCTATGAATTAGAGGATTGCAAGCATTTATCATATTGGTGAACTGTAGTTTTAGTTTGTTTGTTTTTTTTAATGTTTCTCATTTTATTCAATATCAGGTTGTACCTGGCCCGAACCAGTGGGGTTTACAGCAAGGGAAGCCCCTCCCCATCACATGTGTATGACCCATGGATAGGTCTATCATTACACTGCATTTTTAAACAGACTTTAACATTAGAACATGAGGGACATTAGGAGGGATATTCTCCATGCCTCTTTTTTCCTTTTTCTTTTTCACCTCTATCTAGCCCACCTCCAGAGTCCTTGCCCCATGTGTCGCCATCTTCGATACAATCGAACAAGGTGCATGCCGATTCAAAAGAACTCATAGCTCATTCTCCTTCTTCCTATCACAATCAGACTTGGGACAGGACAAAATCTTAACACAACTATCCCCATCGGTTGTGACACTCCTGCATCCAGCATCAACACTGGGTTTGGACAAAACCCAAGGCTCAGATTTAGGCAAAAGAGAGCGCGTAATCACTCCCAAGGGTGTGGCACAGTCTGCCTCATGTGGGGAGACTAAATTATCATCTCATTCCACCACATAAAGGGCATCAGATACATCTTTCCCCATGTGCCCTGCTTGGATAGTTTTTCCATCTCACAACTAGCAGTAAGATGACCCGTCTAGAAGCATTGGCGACATCTAAAAGGGATGCCCTCGTAATCGATTACATGCAGCCAACAACCTTGACCAAGTTTCATATTAAGATCCCCTGGAAGTCCCTTACTCAATTCCATCTCAACCAGGATGCGGGAAAAGAAAGTGTGCTAAATATAACCCACATCCACTCCCAAGAATTTACCCAAGGAATCATTGATGGCCTCAAAGCAAGATTCAAACCAGAATTGTAGAGGCAAATATGGGAGTCTGACCCACAAAGGAAAACGGTCAAAGGATTCAGTTGTAGGGTTAAAGGATGGGTGCCACGTTTTCAGCAGTAGCGAGTATTTATCTTCTCAACACCATTTATTCTCAATAAGGATCCGATTCCTATCTGTCACACTGTCAAAAACCATCACAAAGAAGCCTCGGGCCCCTGAAAAAATCTGGATGTTCCCATCCAGAATAAGTTTCCAGTGAGAAGAGATCCCATTATCCCATCAAGAATAGGTTTCCAGTGAGAAGAGATCCCATTATTTGTTATGAATGCAAATCATAACAAATAAATAGATAAATGAATAATGACCCAAATCGAATATTAAATTGACACATCTCGAAACATAACTAAAATAAACAGAAAATCAAAATATAAATATTTTACAGTATAATTATACTTGAAGAAGTTTTAAAATAAACTAAGGTGCTGCAGACTGGGTCACCCGCTCACTCCAAATAATATACTCACCTTGGTGGACCCAAACTCCGAATCCTGTGTTGCGTGGACGATTTCAGCTTTTGAAAGTTTCAAAAGCTCCCACTTCCTTTTGTTTCCATGGTTCTTTATTTCTGAGTTTTTATTGCAAAACGTTGACCGGGTACTGGCAGAGCCTGCGCAAACTACCTGCCCATAATAAAACATATGTAACGGGTTCGAATTGTGCGCTCGAAGCTTCTGTGAATTTAAAATATATGTACGCCCAAGTCAGGTATTGCCTGGTCATACTCCCCTCCTATTTATAAGCTCAATTGCTCTTAGTGTTGAACCACATCTTCTTCTCTTCTGTAATCTGCGGAAATGTATTTCTCAGCGAGAGCAACAATTAGAGCGCCTCTATATCTGGCGGCTTTGCTTGTCTTCTCTGTTGTAATGGTCCACTCCTCGGATGAAGGAGGCGAGACATACGCAGCATGTAATGTGGAGAAGTACTCCAACGGCTCCCAGTTTGATACCAATCTGGAGGAGCTCTTAAAAGCTCTGACAGAGAAAGCAGCCTACGCTGGCTTCGGCGCTTCTGTTTATGGGCAGGAGACGCCGAACAAGGTGTCTGGGCGCCTCCAGTGCAGAGGAGATTTGTCTCCTGCCGACTGCCAGGCTTGCTCAACGGAGGCAGTGAAGGTCGTCCAACGAGACTGCCCAAACGCCATTGGCGCCCGTGTTCAGCTGGACCATTGCTTCCTTCGCTACGAGAATTACACCTTTCTCTCGGATTTAGACACTAACCGCTGGTATGAACTTGTCAACGTCAATAACAATACCGACATCCACTTTAATGCTGCCATTAGGGATCTATTGGCAGATCTGTCGAGCAGGGCTCCCGCCAGTCCTATCAAGTTCGCCCTGGGGTCGTTGGTTGTTTCTTCCAATGTGACCATCTATGGCATGGAGATGTGCTGGCGAGATATGTCAAAGGATGACTGTGCGAGCTGCCTGTCGAAGGGATATGAAGAGGTGTTCAGCATCTCTAGCCAAAGAGTGGGTGCTCAGGTTTTCATGGGGAGCTGTACTCTGGGCTATGAAATTTATCCCTTCGCCGAGCACTATTAGACTCTATGGTTTATTCAATTTGTTTTTCTATTTAAGTTCATTCATCACACAAATAATGGTAGGCGTACTCGCCAAATAATGTGATAATAATAACTATAGCACAAGGGGATGGTTGCACGGCCTTAATAAAATCAATGTTGCAATTATTTACAGACTGAGTTGAGATAAAACGTGGCAAGACTGGTATGAATTAAAGGATTGCAAGCACTTAATCATACTGGTGGATTGTAGATCGAGTTTGGTTTATATAATAGATTAGTTTTAGTAAATTTTTAACTACCGTAACGATAATCTATTGTCGATTGGAGATAAATTTTGGACCTCTGTATGTTATACCCGAACTTCTCTTTTGTGTGACAATCATATTCTTTGATTGCATAATGGAAAGCGAGTTCTAAATTTGGTTTACAACTTTTTTTTATCAATATTCAATGTTTTGAAAAGAAAAAGTTTTGATAGTTTTGGCTTGTTTACTTATCTTTGATTCAACATTGTTTAGAAGAATTTGGAGATTTAGAGCATTTTTAAGATTTGTGATTAGACAAATTTTTGATGAATCATTATTAATGTTTTATTTAAGTTTCAAGTCTGTATAGTTGAGTTTTAGTTTTGTGACATCATATCAAAATATACACATTAAAATGTAGGTGTATCGTTTATTTAATTTTACATCAAATATACACATAATAAAGGGCATCTATAGTTTACTAATATTTGTATTTGATTTTTGGTATAATATTTTAAATATGGTCTCACATCTTTGTAATTTTTTTCTTTGTTTGAAGGAGGAAGTGAGTTTTGATAAGAGTGAAGGTTCATAAATACTGGAAATTTATAGTAGTAAGTGAAATGCAGTAGGGTAAATTAGAAGATTTTTTACATTTGTAACTTCATGGTTGCACTTATAATTAAAGTATATAAAATTATTCTAGACAATATAAGACATCTTATTTGCTCGTGTCTCTCTACAATAGATAATAATTTTACTACAAAATGTTAACTATTTTTTATAATAAGTTAAAATTTTAAGTGTCACTATGGAGATCAAGTACCATACAAGAAGAGTCTAATGTGAACAAGAATATGTGTGTGTACATATGTATACATATACAAATGTACACATACACACACACATAGATAGATACATTTGTGTGTGTGAATTTTAATCCATACAAGGTGACTTCAATTGGTGAATGATTTTTAATTGATACTTGTTGGTGTTTTCAATAACAAGGAGGCATTTTGAATAAAATTCTTGTCATCAATGTATGCAAATATTATTAGTATTAGAAAGACACACAAAGTAGAAAAAAATGGGGAAACAAAGAAAATGCATTCAAACTAATTCATGAACCATTTCATATGGATTTATTTGGTTCTATAATAAGATCAATATAAGTTAATGAGAAAAGATCATTCGTGGGTTAGACAAAAACATAGCAATTGAATTTTTTCATTGTGAGAGTAAACTTTAAAAGCTAATTTATAAGGAATGATTTACAAAAAAATGGTATACTATATGTGTGAAAATGATATTAAGAAAATAAGTTTTTGATTAAGATAAGTAGGCTTTTGAAAGGAGCTAGAACTATTTATAGTAACATAAAGCATCAAGTGCACAGAAGGAGAACAATAAACAACTCAAAATAGAAACATCCAAACAAAAAATGACCAAAACAACATCCAAAACACAACCATGAGAAAACCAGAATTGAGTTAAACTATGAGCAACAAAAAAATAACCGACCCAAATCTGGATGGTTAAAAAAAATATTCCAAAGTACCTTGTTTTCCCAACAAAATATGATCCTTTTCCCTAGCCTTATTTTCTTAAAACTGGGACAGACCAAAGTTGCATCTCCTTCTTTCTGCCTTGTAATATTAGATGAGATATCCATCTTTGGGTGATTTATAGAGTAATTCTTGTTATTTTCATCATTGATCCCTTTTTTCTTTAGACAAGGGTGCCTACTAGCAACACCATTATCAAGACTCATAGTATTGTTTGGAGCATCCATATTCACACAAACTTTAGTGAAATTTCTTATATTTTTATCCTTCTTAACATCTTTCAAGGGAGAAGAAGAAATTTCCTTTGGGTTCGACTCTTTTTTCTTCCAAACATTGTGGTATTTCTTACTCCTCTAGCAAGAAAAATGCCCCACTTTTCCATAAATATAGCACAAGATTGGAGAGTCTTCATAATTGATTTGTTGAGCCCAAACTCCATATTTAGAGGATAGTGAAATGTGGGTAGGGAGCTTTTGATTACACTCCACATGATTAAAAATTCTAGCATACAACCACCATTCCTTAGATTTAGTGATCTTATCAATGGCACCATAATGTCCAATCAATTTGGCTATGATCATTAATATTTTATCACTCTAAAATTCTAGGAGTAGATGAGGAAGACAAGCCCAAACATGAAAGTTGGAAGGAATCTCCTTCCTAGAGTCAAAATTAGGGGTCCACTTTTAAAGAAACAACCTATTTTGTCCCATAAATTAAGGACCATTTGAAATAATCCCAATATAATCCTCAAAATTGGAAAAAGAAAAGAGAAAAAAAATATTTCAATATTGCTTTTACCTCAACACCACCAAACAGGTTCGAAATGTGAAGAATCCATCTTTTGATCAAGTCTACATTAGGGTGTCTACCATAAAATCTCATAATAAGAGACATCAAAATTTGAACAACAGAGTCTTCAATAATAGAGTTAGTAATTTCAAATTTTTTTTGTCCACCAACACCATCTCAATAGAAACCAAAGGAACCAACATAGGATTATTAGAAAAGGGTGAAGGAATAGCAACCTCCTCTACCAAGATGGACCCATTCAAACATTTTTACAACACATCATCAATATACACATCTGTACTAACAATTCTAGAAACATTTTCCAAAAAATGGGGAGAAGAAGCATATAACTCACCATTCCTTATAAAAGAGATAGAAACCTCATACCCATTCTTAGCAAAACTCTGCATAACATTCTTAGAAACTATATAGACATTACAAGGCAAATTAATATTATCATAAGATACCTTAGACCCTAAAACATGTTCATCTAGAGTAAGGGAACAACGTTTACGTAGATACATAGGAATGAGATTTTTAATGGGAGCCCTATCACCCAAAGAGGTTGAGAAAAAACCCTTTTCAAATCCAAGAACTAGCAATCAAATATCATCTCCTTAGAACTCTTAGCTTTCTTGGAAGACTTTAAATAAACTTCCTTTAACAAATTCATAAGAAGCAGATCCTCATTATCAAAGACATCACCATTACCATCATCTCCTTCAAAAGACGAGAAATTAGAACCATATAAAGGAAAGAAAGATCTTCTTTCTCATCCCAAAAATAGATATTCTTCTATTTTTCACAAACCTAAGCCCCATTAACAAGATCTAGGTTAGCTTGAACGTATACCTATAAAATTAGTTTATCCTACTCACTCCAAGTAACAGACCAAGGATTCATGAGTTCCTCAACTTCATCAACATTGTCAATAAAGACACCACCACAAATAGTTTTTGTACAAGTTAGAACCACATAACTGTTGGCATTATGTTGTCATTGATGTCAACCAGTATGGGATGACTACCGGTATGAGAGATGTGTGTGCAACACTAACATGGAGAAGTCAGATCAACCAAGTGAGTGGTTGTCAACCTACAAAGGTCATGGCTAGTGTACAAGAAGGATGAGCAAGGTGCTTGGATGTTGTTTGTGATGAAGAGGCAGAATGTTACCTAAATCACATCAACACAGGAGGAGAAGGATGAATAGGTCACCAGTATATTGTGTGGTTGCAGAACAACAGGACTCCCACCAGATGAAGATGTAGTCATCATGAGAAGAAATGACTAATAGTGAATGTGCCCACACTGGATTCAC
This sequence comes from Cryptomeria japonica, assembly GCF_030272615.1. Taxonomy (NCBI): domain Eukaryota; kingdom Viridiplantae; phylum Streptophyta; class Pinopsida; order Cupressales; family Cupressaceae; genus Cryptomeria; species Cryptomeria japonica. The sequence continues at coordinate 804,873,820 of NC_081411.1, forward strand.
ATGTGTCTAATTGAAGATGTGATGCACAAATAGGGAAGCCACATGAGTGCATTGCAGGATGCAATTCACAAGGACTCACTCCCACTGGTAAGAAGAGCTTATCTCCTATTATACATAGTGTGCATCATAGTCTTGAGAGATAAGGAAGATGAGGGAAAGAACGATGTTTGAAGGCTCACACCAGATCTATCGGTGAATCAAAGGAATGCCTCAAGTACATGAAATCAGGGCTATGCACTAGACTATTTGAGAAGGCATGTTGAGATGCTGGTATAGATGAAGAGTGATGTGTTTGTCACTTTGACAAACCAGTTGTGATATGGTCTGAGCTGATCATGGAGAAGGCAAGGCTGAGCTGCTTGAAGATAGAGTTTGTTGAGGGTTAATGACATGGTGTCATCAAGAGTGTCTACCAGTATGTATGTTCACCGGTAATATGGACAAGGTGCAGATGAAGAAGATGAAGATGTGCATAAGGCAGGTTAGCAAGAGTGTTGACTGATTGAGTAGTTCACTGGAAGAGAAGAAGAGTGCAAGGTTGATGACAAACCTATTTGAGGGTTTAATCGGCAGGGTTAGTATACCGATAGATGAACTTGGTAATGGAGTTGGTCGGTGATTCAATCCATACCAACACAGAAAACCTAGCAGAGGTGGATGCTGAGGTGGATGTCACGAAGAGATGCAGTGGAAAGCATGTAGAGGGTGGTGGAGTGTCATGTAGAGATAGGTGTTTCTACAAGTATGCATTTAATATGGATCCCATGATTTGGGGATCAGATCAGAAGAGTGCGGCTTGAGGAAGAATGAGCGATAGAGACAAATCAGGGAGTTGTTGGCACCTCGATCTAAGCAAGAAGATAAAATTGTGAGAAGACCTTGAGAGGGAAATAGTAGAAACATTAATGGAATTTTGACAGAGGCAGATCGAGAGAAGAGGTCGTGGTTGTTAAGATTAGAATACGTGTATGGGAAGGCACGTTAATGGCGGAGATGTACAGTTGACTGTCTGGGAGATAAGATCATACATGATCTGATTAAATTTGATTTGCATCAAGGATGATGAGGAAACCCTAACCACCCATGTTTTTGAATTGGCTTTTGGCAGGAAAACCAAGCTATAAATATGAAAGCCAAAGATAGTGTTAAGTGTTGCTGAATAGAGGAAGATAGTGTTGTTGCGAAGAGATTGTGTGTTAGTTTTGCATGTGAGAGAAAAATCAGTCAAGCTCTCAATGACTATATTATAAGAGACTGAGAGTGAGGGAGAACCAGGTTGAGGTATTCAACTGGTAACAATGTAGAACCGGTAGTGTTCATGTTGGCAGAGTAGAAGTGAAGGAAGTTGTAGAGTAGGCGGATATAGAACTGGCAGAGTATAGTATCGATAAAGAATAAAGAAGTGAGGAGGATATACAATAGAGCAAAACATAGGAGAGGTGAACTAGTAGATTTTATCGGCAAGGAAGCAATAGATGAGAGTAGCAAAAGAATGAGCCAGTATAGCTAAGAAGGTGTCTCACCGACAGAGAGAGGTATATGAGATGGTTACAAGATTCACTTGTAACAGTAGTATTAATTTTATATTTGAAGTTATCTTTGCGAACACTAAGTTGTAGCTCGGTGCAAGGGTTGGTACTCCTTGGGTTGGTGCCCTAAATCAAGGGTTGTAGCCCTAAACATTGTAATAGAGTTTTGATTGTGAGGCTAGATTGGAGCAGTAGACTCCAGCAGCATTGCTCATCAAGGTTTTTCCCATCTTGGATTTTCCTCGTACATATTGGTGTTATGTGATGTCCCTTTATGTGAATACTTTTGTGTCTAGTCTCCTCTCTGACTAGTATGTCTGCATTCAGCTAGATCTAATAATCAGTATACTTTCATAGGGATAGTTAAAGGGAAAAGTATCACAACCACTGATTCACCCCCCTCTCAGTGGTGCATTGTGTCCAACAATTGGTATCAAAGCATAGGTTCCTAGTCAGATGAGCTTTCTCCAACTTGGGTAGATTCTGGCTCAAGGACACAATGGTCTCTTTAGTGTCAATCCCTGCTTCAATGTTTGATGGATCAAACTATTCTATTTGGAGTTGTAGAATGGAAGTCTACCTGTCCTCCTTAGGTTATGATGTCTGGAAGGAAGTTGTTAATGGTCTCCTTAGGAATGTGAGTCCTCCCACTAAACCTGAAGAAGAAAGAAGATCCTTGTGAAATGAAGAAGTCATGAAGGCTATATTCAGTGGGATCACCGGTGATGTCTCCTCACAGGTGGATAGATGTAAATCAACAAAAAACTTATGGGAGAGATTAAAGAAGCTCTATGGAAATGAGCCTACTACTGAAGAACCGGCTTGTGATGAAAGGATGAGAAATGTGTCTCATGAATCTGCAGATGATGAAGGCAGATCTGCTAGCAACTGCAGCTTTGATGATAAAGGAACCCATCTCTTTATGGCATAAGAAGCAGAAAGTGAAGTGCACACATCAAAGTGTGACAAGGAAGATAGATCTAGCCATCAAGATCTATTTGATAGTGAAGGTGAAGAAGAAGATGAAGCAGAAGTTGATCTTGAAGGAGAGCTTGTAAATGCACTTGAAGAACTCAACAGAGTAAGAAAGGAGTAAAAGCTATTCAAGAATGCTGCTATAGTGGAGCAGAACTAGTTGATCAAATGCCTTGAAGAATCTAATAAAAGCATCTTAGAGATGATGAGTCACAAGGAAGACACCAGGGAGTGCTGGTGTAGTGATCTAGCTTCTAAGCTAGAGGTAAAAGATAAAGAATATCAGAAGTTGCTTGGAGAAATGGATATTCTCATAAAAGACCTTGAGAAGTGTCAGGATGAGCTCAAGGTAAGAATTCAATTTGATGGTAGCAGTGTTGCCTTGGACAAAATGTTGAAAAAGAAAAAGCATGCCAAGGACACTGAAGGCTTAAGAAGTGGTTTTGGTGAATGTTCCACTAGCAAGAATGTCCCCCACAATGACATTTTGTTTGTCTCCTCAAACGGAGAAAACAAAGGCCAAACCTTCACAGTGAGAAATTCTCCTCGGAAGAAGGTTGACCTAACCACAACCAATGAAGATTTGCATACAAGAATGAAGATCAATGCTGAAACAAGGAGGAACAATGCTGATTCCAAAGGTAAAGGGAAGATGGGAGAAGACTTCATCGGAAGCAGGAAAATGAGAAAGAAGCAAAGAAGACCTCCTACCAGTAGAGGACAAAGAAATGCTACTATGGCAAAGAAGTGTGGGAGATGAAGAGACCAGATGAAAGAGCTTCCCAAGATGGACAACCAAGGATCCATTCTCAAGGAAGGAGAACTGGAGATGCTAAACTAGTAAGATCTCCCCATGCATGGTTGAACAAATTTGTAAGTCATATGCCACCTTTCTTTGGTTATTGCTTTGCATGTAATTCCTATGGCCATAGGGTAGAAGAATGTATAAAGAGATCTATAAAGAACAATATAGAATCTCATAGACATCATGCATATAAGAAAAATGTATCAAGGAGTAGATACATGCATGTCCCCTCTCCCGGTTATGCAAATATTGTTTGTCGTAACTAGAATGGTATTGGAAATAGAGAGTTTGAATGTAGGAAGAGGAACTTGCAATCATATGGAGGTCAGTACAACAACTATGGTCTGCAGAAAAGTGGGTACAAAGCATATGGAAGTCAGAGACCTGCATGGAACCAAAGGAGGAATATCCCTGTAGGACCAAGAGGTCCACCAGTTTCATCTGCTAGACACAACGATATGACCAAGAGAAGATGGTCAAACCGGTATGTTAAGAGATTCCCCAATCATGAAGTTGGGATGAATGTTGTGTGCTACTATAGCACTGCTTCTATGTGTGATGTGAAATCTAGAAAAGGAAGGACTCGTTAGCAGAAGAAGGAAAGACCTACTACCAAGACTAAAAATGGGAAGAAGAATAAGACCAAATAGGTATGGAGGAAGAAGACCATGGACCGACACTGTGCATTCAATGCACAAGTGATATCTCCTAAGGCCTAAAGGAGATGCAGGACCTTAGGGGGAGTAGTATATTGAACTAGATCATTCACCCCCTCAGTGAAGAAGGACACTTGGAAGAACAAGGTGTTGCCAGTATGAAAGAAGAAAATGAGATGATAAAGTGTGTAGACGCTACCTTGACTACACACCTACAGATAAAAGTTGGATCACTACGACAGGTGTCAGTGGATGGAGATTAACAATTGGTATGAGATACAAGGTGACTAAAAATGTCAAGAGTCACAAGAAGGTGCTCCAGTAGTAATAATGGACTAGTACAGGAGACTAGTATGTGCAGGATGTTACCAACATAAATGATAACAAGTACTTGCAAGTTATATAACACAATGAGGTTGGAGATCATTGCAATAGCCCCGATAGCATGGAATGTGGAGTTCATGTCTCAGGTGCTATTGGAAAAGACCTGAATGACATATGTTGGCCAAGTGATTGACCATGCAGACATGCATGTTTATGGGCTAACTAGTTAGAATTATAACTTGATGATCACATTGTATGGCATTGTGTTCATCCAGGATCATGTCATAGGTTGTGGTGAAATAAAGAAGCTGAAAGATCATCAGATGATCTCACTTGCATAGCACAACTGATACATGGAGATGATTGAAGCCTTGGTATTGGACCTGATCAAAGATAAGGACCTAAGATGTATGACCCTGGGGGAGTTCAAGTGGTTAAGATGCAAGGTCAGCATGCTTGAACCTAAAAGTGTAAGTGCACTGATTGCGCAAACTGTAGATGATGGAAGTTATAGTAGGAATACCCAGGAGAGTTTCGTTATTATGGGTATCTACTTTTCATTTGGCTGGTTGTATTGATAGTACAATCACATTTGATTCTAAAGAAATTTGGGATCAAACAGGAGGTGATGCAGTTTGACCGGTAGATGAGTAGTGTTCACTAACACATCCCTCTGCAATTGAGTGTTTTAACAAATGGTATTGGATTTGCTTGCTCAATTGGTGTCATTTGATGGTTGAGTCCTCCATCTCAAGTACTATGATAGGAGAAGATGTAATAATTTGTAATAATTGGTATCAAAGGAGGAGAGCCATCGGATAAAGAAAAAGGGGGAAAAAGAATTATGTCAGTGCCTGGTAAAAACAAGGAGGAATGATACCCTAACAATGCCCTTTGCCATTGTTTTCAAAAGGGGAGAAGGATTCTCTAGTATACAACATCTAGTATGGATTATAGAAAGGGGGAGAGAGATTATGTAGTATGTTGGATACTACATGTGTTGACATCAATGCCAAAGGGGGAGATTCTTGGCATTGTGTTATCATTGATGTCAACCAATATGGGATGACTACCGGTATGAAAGATGTATGTGCAACACTAACATGGAGAAGTCAGATCAACCAAGTGAGTGGTTGTCAACCTGGAAAGGTCATGACCAGTGTACAAGAAGGATGACAAAGGTGCTTAGATGTTGTTTGTGATGAAGAGGCAAAATGTTACCTAAATCACATCAACACATGAGGAGAAGGATGATAGATCATTGGTATGTTGTGTGGTTGCAGAACAACAGGACTACCACCAGATGAAGATGCAATCATTATGAGAAGCAATGACTCAGTGAATGTTCCCACATTGGATTCACATGTGCTTGTGTGAAGTTGTGATGCACAAATAGGGAAGCCACATGAGTGCATTGTAGGATGCAATTGACAAGGACTCACTCCCACTGGTAAGAAGAGATTATCTCCTATTATGCATAGTGTGCATCATAGTCTTGAGAAATAAGGAAGATGAGGGAAAGGCAGGTGTTTCGAGGCTCATATCGGATCTATCAGTGAATCAAAGGAATGCCTCGAGTGCATGAAATCAGGGCTATGCACTGGACTATTTGAGAAGGCACATTGAGATGCCAGTACAAATGAAGAGTGATGTGTTTGTCACTTTGACAAACCGGTTGTGATATGGTCTGAGCTAATCAAGGAGAAGGCAAGGCTAAGCTGATTGAAGATAGAGTTTGTTGAGGGTTGATGACATGGTGTCATCAATAGTGTCTACCGGTAATATGGACAAGGTGCAAATGAAGAAGATGAAGATGTGCAAAAGGCAGGTTAGCAAGAGTGTTGACTGATTGAGTAGTTCACCAGAAGAGAAGAAGAGTGCAAGGTTGATGACAAACCAGTTTGAGGGTTTAACCGACTGGGTTAGTATACCGGTAGATGAACCTGGTAATGGAGTTGGTTGGTGATTCAATCCATACCGACAAAGAAAACCTAGCAGAGGTGGATGCTGACATGGATGCCACAAAGAGATGAGGTGGAAAGGATACAGAGGGAGGTGGAGTGTCATGTAGAGATAGGTGTTTCTACATGTATGTATTTAATATGGATCCCGTGATTTGGGGATCGGATCAAAAGAGTGCAGCTTGAGGAAAAATGAGTGATAGAGACAAATTAGGGAGTTGTTGGCTCCTGGATCTAAGAAAGAAGATAATATTGTGAGAAGACATCGAGAAGGAAACAACAGAAACATTAATGGTAGTTTGGCAAAGGCAGGTCGAGAGAAGAGGTCGTGGTTGCTAAGATTAGAAGACGTGTATTGGAAGGTGCGTTAATGGTGGAGATGTACAGTTGGTTGTCTGGGAGATCAGATCAAACAAGATCTGATTGAATTTGGTTTGCCTTGAGGATGATGAGGAAACCCTAACTGCCCATGTTTTGGAATTGGCTTTTGGTGGGAAAACCAGGCTATAAATATGCAAGCCAAAGATAGTGTTAAGTGTTGCTGAACAGAGGAAGATAGTGTTGTTGTGAAGAGATCATGTGTTACCTTTGCATGTGAGAGAAAAATCAATCAAGTTCTCAACAAGTATCTTAGAAGAGACTGAGAGTGAGGAAGAACCAGGTTGAGGTATTCAATTGGTAACAATGCAGAATTGGTAGTGTTCATGCCGACAGAGTAGAAGTGAAGGAAGCTGTAGAGTAAGAAGACATAGAACTGGCTGAGTATAGTACCAGTAAAGAGCACAATAGTCAGGAGGAGATCTATTAGAGAAGAACTGAGGAGAGGTGAACCAGTAGAGTTTACCAGCAAGGAAGCAATGGATGAGAGCAATAGAAGAATGATCTGGTATAGATGAGAAGGTGTCTCACCAGCAGAGAGAGGTATATGAGATGGTTACAAGATTCACTTGTAACAGTAGTATTAAGTTTTTATTTGAAGTTATATTTGTGGACACTGAGTTGTAGCTCGATGTAGGGGTTGTAGCTCCTTTGGGTTGTATCCCATAAATAAGTCAGGGGTTGGTGCTCCTTGGGTTGGTGCCCTAAATCAGGGGTTGTAGCACCTTGGGTTAGAGCCCTAAACATTGTAACAGAGTTTTGTTTGTGAAGCTAGATTGGAGCAGTAGAATCCAGTAGCATTGCTCACAAAGGTTTTTCCCATCTTGGGTTTTCCTCGTACATACTGGTTTCATGTGATGTCTCTTTATGTGAATACATTTGTGTCTAGTCTCCTCACTAACCGGTAAGTCTGCATTCAGCTAGATCTACTAATTGGTATACTTTCATAGGGATAGTTAAAGGGAAAAGTATCAGAACCACTGATTCACCCCCCTCTCAGTTGTGCATTGTGTCTAACAATAGCCTTCTCCCATAGTTGAATTTTTGAAAACCACCACAATAAAGTCCACTCACATAGTACATTTATTGAGCACAATCCCATCGGCTTCTTGAACTACCTGAGAAGAACTAGCCACATCAAATCTAAATGTCATGCACCCAACAAGCTTAGAGTCCCCACCAATAGGGAAATGAGAAATAATCCTATTAGCTAGCATGGTGGAAGAGTGATAGGAAAATGCTTGAGTTTTAGTATCAATGGAAAAATCCCCAAAATAATTCCTAGGATTCCAACACCCTTCTTCGCCATCTGCTTTACTTGTGAGTACACCATCACCATAATATATTAAGGAAACATGTTGGTTAATAGTGAGAGAATTATTAATTTAGATAAATCAATAAAAAATCATACACAAACAATTGGAAGTAAAATAGGATGGCAAGTGGAGAAGAGGAACTGGTGCTAGGTTTCAAGGAGTGAAGATGATGTAGGAGATAATGATGAGATCAATGGTGATGCATATGTAGTGGGGAGGTTGTTGTGGCCCTTGTTACTAGCCATGGTGGCTTTTGTGTTCATGGGGCTTATTGGTGCTTTTCCCTACATGGTTTCCTTTTGGTGGAGGTGTGTGGGTGCCTTGGGCCGCCTTCTTTCTTATTTGTCTCTACCCTAGTGTGGTTTTTTGTCCTACACTCTCTAGCCAGTTTTCTTGGATGTTGCTAATGTTGGTAGCCTCTTTGCCAATAATTTTTTACCCTAGCCTTGGCGTGTTTGCTACTCTCCCTATCTATATGGTTGGATGTTTTGTTGTTGGGTGTCTTCAAGGTGCCCTTCTCTTTCCCCCACATGGTGGTGGTGCTATCAGCCCTGTTACTATGCATGACCTCATGGTTGGCTTTGTGAGGGTTTTGTTTTCCTTCCCCCTCTTTTGGTTACCCTTCTCCTTGCCATTGTTTATGGGCCCCCGTGTTGTTTGGAGGATCTATGGGTTCTATCCTTTGGTGGGTTGTGGGTTGTCTTGTGGGGACTTCTCTTTGCCCCCTCTATCTTTGCCTTACCTTGCTCTATGGTTCTTCAAAGCCCCCGTGGATGCTTTTGGAGTGGTTTCTTGCTTGGGGATTTTCTCATTTTTGGTGGTCGGTCTTCAACAATTTGGTCTCCCTTTCTAGGGGGACCTTTGAAGGATGTGACACATTTTCTCACCCTTCTGTTGTTCTATGGATGAGTTAAGGTTTCTAGAGTCATGATGCCTAAACAACTCTTTGTGAAAGAGGGTTCTCTTGGTGAAGTCAGATCATCACTTACTGGTGTGGGTCGGAGGTGGTTGTGTGGTGAGGGTTGGGTACCCTATGGGTGTTTATCCAGAGATGGATCTTCCCCCTTCCCTTCCACTCCATTGGTAAGTTTTGATTTCTTCAAGCGGTTGCTTTTTCATGGAGGGTGTAGTGTCCTAAATTGGGCCTAGGAAATTTATGACACTTATGTATGGTGCCTAGTGCATTAATGATGAACTCGTGATCAAAATCCCATCATTTTGACTTCATGAGCCCCAAAGACAAAGTGCCTCTATTTGTCCTAAGACCCCATTTGGGCTTATCTTTGGCAATATTGAAGCGCGACATGTAGATGTCTATGCTCTACGCTAACGTCCTGATAAACCCATGAAATCTCAAATCCTCTAGTGAGTCAGATGCCTGTCGATGTGTTTCTTTTAGCTCACCTTTGGTTGTAATGGCTCTTCACACCTCTTTTGAGTTTAAAAACTCTTCTTTTCTCATTTGGAAGGGTTCTACACTTTTGGTTCTTCTCTTGGCTCTCTCTCTCTTGGATTCTTGGCTCTACTCTTTGGCTCTCTTGAATACTGTAAGAGTATTATCAAACTATCTCTATCTACAACATTCTTGCAACTATCTTGCAACCACAAAGAACACGTCTCAAGCTTCATCATGCTCATATCTCAAAAGGGGGGTTTCACTACATGCCTTGTCTTCTCTTTATCATTGATCCATATCTTTTTATCATTGCATGCAATCTTTTTTATCATATGTCTAAGTGTATCCATTATCTAGGTGCATTTAGTTTATCGATACATCACTTTTATCTATTTGTAATAAGGGTTTGCTTCCATTATGTGGAGTATAGTTTCTATTTGCATTTTATATTTTATCGAATCTATCTATCTAGTTGTCCGTGGAGGTGGAAACACCAAAATGGGGGTCTGACTAAGGCAAGCGCCTTTACAACCCCAACATTTTCCCCCATCTTCGTGTGTGCAGATGATGTGTAGGTTCCACACAGTGGAGAGAAGTCACTATTGATTCTGATGATTATGTGTTTTCTATTCGTACAGATGACAGCGCATTGTGCTGACATTTGTGCACCACATTGGCATCCAAAACCCAAGACCTTCCCGACTCTGTGGTATAATCTATTGTGAGTTTTGTATCATGGACTATTAATTCAGATTCTTGTATTTCATTGTGTCTATACTTTGAATTGTTTAGTTATTTCTCTTTTAACATAAGAAATTGTTTTGTTATCTCCTGGCTCACCGTTAGTGCTAGTTTAAGTAAGGTAGATGATTTTTTAAAAGTACCTATTTCCAAAAGAGATGTAAAAGAAGAGTCATCCTCTACAACATCCTCATTCAAAGATGAAAATCCATGAATTTTATTGTTATCTTTGCGGTTCCTCAAAAGCCTAAGAGACCTTACATTCATGTAACTACAACAAGTCCTTCTCAAAAGAAAGTCAAAACCATTAATGGAAAACCTTTTAAAGGAGAAGATTTTGACTTATATCTTAGGTTTATGCAATCCAAACAATCATCTTAAAATAGTATTGCTCATACTTATAATACTTGAAAGAATAAACAAACTCTTGATCAACCATAAATTTCTTTACCACCTTCTCAACCTTGTCTTCCTAAAGAACCTTCACTGGCAGATAAGAGAACTAGTGATTACGATCTTATTGAGCAACTTAAGGTTACACCTGCTAAGAGCTTACTATGGGATTTGCTCCAAACTACTCTAGTCTATCAAGGTATGTTATAGGAATCATTGCAAAAGATCTTGTTGCCTTCTTTTGCGAGACTAGCAGATGTGAATGTGTTGATGGATCATATTCGTGCAAATTCATAGAATACTACCTTCTATTCCCATGAGCTTTCACCTCCAAAATTGAGAAATTTGGCAAATCGTTTAATGTTAATTGTTCATGTGAATGGTGTTGGTATCAAACTAACACTTGTTGATACAGGCTCTACACTTAATGTTTGTGGCTTGGATTTGTTACCAAAAATCAAGGTGCACCCAAACTCTTTGGCAACCTCCTCCTTGTTTATTCGATGATTTGACAAAAGTGGTAAAACCATTGTGGGGACCATCATATTTTCCTTGAAAGGTTTGGCATGTTACTATCCTAACCTTGTACATGTGATGCTAGGTCCTCTATCATATAACCTACTTTTGGGAAGACCATGGCTTAATTCTTTGGGAGTTGTATCATATACACTTCATGGATTTGTGAAGTTCGTAGCTAACAACCAAGTTGTCACAATCAAGGCCGACCCTGAGGCTATGCATTTGTGTCAAATAGCAGTAGTGGGTCAAGCCTCGGTCATGCCTTCCTTTCAAAATTATGTACCTATTGTATCTTCTTTAGTGATGACTTCCACCTTTGTTTCATCCCCTCAAAAGGAAGAATAGAAGGAGGAGGAAGTCTCTCGAAAGAAAGATGTAATGAAGGAGAAATCGCCTAGGGAGAAGGATTCTCTAAAAGAAGACTCCCTGAATGTAGATCTCCCTAAGGTACAAACACTGGAGTCTACTTCTACTAAGTCTTCTCTAATTGAATCACCTTCTCCTTCGAATACAAATGCATGCTTGGGTGATGATTGGGGTTCATTAGATTTTACTGACTCTCATGTTTGTGAATATAAGCTTGACCCCATCCATTTGAAGTTTCCTAAGATTTCATTCACCTCGGCCACAAAAGATGACTATGTGTCCATAAATACAGGTGATGCTTATCATGTTGATCACCTTTTCTACATGAAACCTCCTTCATTTAAGGAGTTGCAAGACATTTATGGTCCTCGACACAAGCTTTTATCACAACTTGGATATGACGGGAAAGGTTGTGGACCTAATGAACAAGGCACTTGAATTCCTTTGGAAGCCAAACCTCGTCACCACAACACTAGATTAGGATATCTACCTACGGGTTGAAACACAAAACCACGGTTAACTATTAACATGATTTCGACCGACCCTCTTCCTCTTTTAAGATTGTTAATCCAAAACTTATGGATAACACTATGTCACTTAATGAAATTCCCTTGGACCTTTTTCCTTCAGAAGAGTCCTTGAAGGAGTTTCTAGGCACGTATGATAATTTTCCCTCTTATCACCATTAACATCGATTCCCTTATTTCTTTAATACCTAAGCATATTTTGGGGAATCTGTTAAGAAGGGGGTACCCTTATCTTGCAATGAAGAGCATATAACCACATCTCATCCTACATATAATAGTGCACTCCTTAGTGGAGAAACTACTGATGTCATTATGAGTGATAAAAATCCTGACAAAGCCATCAAGGTCGGGAAATGTTTATCTTTTGAGGAGTTTAGGGAATATTTTGATCTTCTACATCAATTTTCTGACATCTTTTCTTGGTCTTATGAAGAAATGCTAGTCATAGATGAATCAATCACCATACATAATATTGTGCTTAGTCCCGATGCTAAATCGGTGAAACAAAAGATTCGAAAGATAAATCCTAAGGTGGCCTTATTAGTCAAGGCAGAGATAGAAAAGCTTTTCAAAGTTTGTTTCATTTTTCCTATCGACTATTCACCTTGGATCTCGAACAGTGTTCCAATTAGGAAACCTGATGGTCGAATCCGCATGTCCATTGACTTCCGATATGTGAATAAAGCTTCCCTTAAGGATGACTTTCCACTCCAGAACATTGACATGATCATAGATTCAACCACAGGTTATGCTTTACTCTCTTT